>NW_027660482.1:45000-125000 GCF_963280865.1 Gymnoscopelus braueri | reverse complement strand
GGGGACCCCCGGGGAGTCCTCGACCCGGCCCAGGGAGCCCCGAGGCTGGGTACTCGCTCCAGTCCGGGGACCCCTGGGGGTCCCTGGCTCCAGAGGCTCCAGCCTGGCCACTCGGCCGCTCGGCTCGGACCCCCGGGGAGGCTTCGACCCGAGGCTGGGTACTCGCTCCAGTCCGGGGACCCCTGGGGGTCCCTGGCTCCGGAGGCTCCAGCCTGGCCACTCGCCCGCTCTACCCGCCCCGGGAGCCACCGTCCCTGGGTAGGAGGTGGTCCATGGACCCCCGATGGGGACCAGGGACCGGGGACGGTGCCGCCTTGTGGACGCCGGTGGTATTGCGCCCCAAGACAACAGCCTTTTACAGGCTTGTGGATCTGCTCTTTTTCCAGCCGTTTTGAGCCCAGATTCCGGCTGTCGGACCCGCGGGATGTCGGAATAGCGCCAAGCACCCGTGCTCACTCCACCGTACCTCATTGGGTTAGCACACCATATCTCCCATGATGGCCAGGGTTGACATAAATGTGTGTACTCCCAAGAAGTACCGCATTGCTCTATTGTGGACAGCCTCACTTTTAGGATATTGCTTAAATCCCCAAACTCCTGCTACGTAATCCAACACTGGACACACACAAGCCTGGTATGGAGTAGGTAGATAAACCAATATCCCTCAGGGTCTTTGTTTTAGCTATGACTCCCCTTAGTGCTCTATTTGCTGATTCTGTCAATAGAGTGGTTCCTTTTATAAAATGCATATGCTCATCCAAATAAAAGCCCAGATATTTATAGAACTTTGTATACTTCAACTTTGATCCCCCAAATTGGAATTGAAAGTCACTTGTGCGCATGGCAGGGTTTTTTTTACACCAGTTACCTGCACATGTTAGCATTCTTTGTAAGTCAAATTCTGTCTCTGCTATTAAGATAACTAGATGTCCGGGCCGCTTCGCGGCCCTCACATCTAGGCCCGATCCGAGGTTGGTCCAGACAGCACTGGCCTATAGTCACTCTGCACACACGTCATGCAAAGTCTGGCCTCCCCTCTCGGCTCCTCCCCTCTCGGCTCCTCCCCTCTCCTCTCCTCCCTCCCCGCTTTGCTTTACGGCCCTAACCTCTAGTCCCAACCTCCCAACCGTGGTCATGTGATAAGGATACTTCCTGTATCTGGTTGCTATGGCAACCTGCCAGATCAGGCTGAGGGTCTGATAGGCAAATCGCAAAATCAATCAAACCGAGAGTCTGATCACTGATCGAGGTGGGGTGAGGAGCCTAAAACATAGCCTTTTTTAATTTGATTTAATTAGCTAAATCATTAATATATACAGCCAACAAGGTAGGGGACAAAGCATCCCCCTGTTTCACTCCTGGTGGTGTGGGGAACCAGTTGGTACAAGCATCATTTACCTTTACATATGCTTGTGGTGCACTATAAAGTGAGCTAATTGCCGGATAAAACTTTCCATCTACACCCATTTTAATCAATCTATAGGCAAGAAGGTCTCTATTGACAAAATCAAAGGCTTTTTGGAAGTCAATAAAGCACGCGTATGTTGATTTGTTTACCTTCAATCTATTTCTTACTATGGCACATACTGTATAAATGTGGTCAATACAGGCCCTGGCTTTACGAAAGCCATTCTGCTCCTATACCAAAAGCTGTTATTTCTCCAAATGTTCCATCAATCTCTCATTAAGTAAAGATGAATACAATTTATAAACTGTGCTTATCAAACTAATTCCCCTATAGTTAAGGGGAACTCTAGGGTAATTTTGGTATGGGGCTTATGATGGACTTAGACCATATTGATGGTATTCTACTATGTTCAAAACAATTGTAAAACAAATCAAACCAAATTTGGGCAAGCTTAGGTGATTTTATAATTTCATTTGGTAGGTTCTTCTATACCTGTAGCTTTTCCTATTTTAGCTTTATCGATAACCTTTAGCACTTCCGCCATAGAAATCTCCCTAATGAGGTCCCCATTACTTTGAAATGTTACTTCTTGCATTTCTTTTTCCCAGTTGTTTTTTAATCGACACATTTCCTGAAAAAATCCATCATCAAAGCCTATTGCATCATTTTCAAATAGAGTGGCAAAATCTTTTTCCCATTTAGACAACAGTCTCTCTTATCAGATTTCCCCCTTCTCCCCATACTTCCATTGGAATTAGTTTTTTACGTCTCGGTCCTAACTTATTAATTTCACTCCAGAAGTGCTGAGGGCTTGATGATTGGATTTCTTCCAGATACAATAGCTGACCTCTTTGGTATCTCCGTTTAAAGAAACGGTATCTCTTATCAAATGCATGCTGACATTGTCTGAAATTATCTAACAGTTTCTGCCTATCCCCTATAGCTCCTTTACATCTTAAAAACAATCGTTCTGAGCTATGCATACAGTACCACAGATCCTGCAACTCTTTATTCCAGTATGGTTTGCTTAATTACGGGGCCAGAGCTCAGGCACTGAGCTGGGCTCCGTTTTAAGATTGGCATTATTTTTCTTCTCCTTCTTCTGCCACTTTTCGCAGTTCTGGCTGAACCGTGCTGTCGGTTTTTACGAAACTCGGTCATATGGTAGATGGTCATGAAAAACTATCAAGAAATAATTCTCACAATCTTTCGTCAAAAGGTGGTGCTATAGCACTCAATTGAAAATGCCAACTTTGAACAGGTACAATTCATGCCCTGTTTGACCATGAAACTTCGATACACACATGCGTCTACTCATGATGAACAACTTTCACCCTTTGACTTTTGCCCTCTGACCTTTAGATCTCCCACCATTTTGAATTATATGAAAAACAGTCATTGGCTCATAACTTCTGCATTTTTTCACGTTTGGAAAATCCGCTACTAACGTTTTGTCGGCCGAGGTCCAAAGTTCATATGTAAAGAATTTCGTGCAAAAATCCCAGGAGGAGATAGATTTTAACTATTGCAGTTTTATGAAAATTATTCATCTGCCCCTAACACACATATGCAGACTCACATTTATTTGAAACTTTGCAGTAATGTAGAGGGTCATTCCAAATATCACTGAAACCAATCTCACTCCAATTGGCCAAAGGGGGGCGCTATAGCAATTTTTTGAACATGCAAACTTTAAACAGGCAAAAGTCATGCCTCGTTTGGCCGAAAGTCGTGAAACTTGCTTACACTTGTGCCTTGACTCATGGGAGGGACACATCTATCGCTTTGATCAGTAAGCTCCGCCCTTAGATTGTCCGCAATTTTGAGCAGTTTGAAGAACACTTAAACCCAGGATCTTTCAGCTTTTTGCGTGAAACTGTACATCTCTGTTACCTTTTTCACTGGTTCAGGTCTGTTGGTCCGATGGCTTCTCTCTACAGAATATGCCTGACAACCGCAAGGTTGCCGGTTCAAGGCTCACTTCATGTAGAATTCATTTAAAGTGCAATGCAAACAACATGAATATATCAATGAATACATGTGCAATTATTAAAGATAAGGATAAGGATAATTCCTTTTAACAGGACGTTCATGAAAGTCCTTGCAGGCTTGTTTCCAATGAGGGCCTGTGAGCAACTAGAGGTTAAGAGTCTTGCTCAGGGACAAATTTCATTTCATCGACACATATGCTGGCGTGGCCTGGAATCGTACCTGGGGCAACTGGAAGCTAGCCAAAGCCAAGCTAGCCAAATTTCAGGTGGACAAGTCATTTATGATTTTATTCTACAGAGCTTTCATAGAGTCTGTTATTTCATTTGCTGCCATTTGTTGGTATGGAAACCTTGGCATTAAACAGAAAAATGCCCTTAACAGGGTTGTGAGGGGGGCTAGCAAGATTGTGGGGGTACAATTTAGCTTTCTGAGTCATATATATGACCAGCAGGTGCTTAAGAAAGCATCTTCTATTATGGCAGACAGCTCTCACCCCCTAAATCATGAATATGAATTATTGCCTTCCGGCCAAAGGTTAAAGACCCCTGCAGCTAAAAACAATAGGTACAAATTCTCATTTGTACCTATTTCCATTAGTGCCATCAATAATAGCAGCAGGAGGAGGTAGCTATGAGTAGCTATTATTATCTGGATCTTGTGATTATGTCTATGTCTATGTGTGTCTTGTGTATGTATGTTTACTGTGTGTTGGAGTTTCTTACTTTCTTACTATATGCTGTAACATAAATTGCCCAATTTGGGACATAATAAACTTGAACTTGAACTTGAACATCAGAATATAAATACATGTGACTCAGTAAATGACCCAAAAAAAACGGATGCATCTCTTCCCCATGGGGATGTCTCAGGGGGGAGGTAGCATGAAAAAACAACAAAACAATATTGCAAACTCAAACTAATAAACCGTTAACCAAGAATTCCATCCACCTCTTTACTGATCACTTGAATTTTATATTAATATTCACACTTAAAGGTTTCATGACGTTCAGTTTTACCACACATTAAAAGTCTTTGTCATGGTCCTTCAAACGTGTATAGAAAGTTTTAACAAAAAAATCCACTCCATTGATCCATGGCAGGTGTTTTTCTCTCACATTTCTAAAGCCTTTTCAACTGCAATGAAAAAATAAATCTTTGCCTGCCTGCGGGTGTCGCTGGTGAGGGATTTTGCCTGTCAATCATCGCCTCTGCTCCGCCCCACAGTTCTTAACTCACGGTTCTTGTCTGTCCATCCGTTTACATTCCAGTGGATTAGAGAGAGATTTTTGGCAACAATCTGTGTGGTTGTAGACGCGGCTCACTTCTCTCCTTTTTTCTCTGACGTCACGACCCTGACAACTCCGGAGCGGTCAGGGTCAGGTTCACGGCCACGTCTAGTGTCCCGTCTCACTACTCGGCCATTCCCGGTGATGAAGAAGTCCTCTCCAGATGGCATCTCTTCAAGGAGAGTTCTGAAGTTGAGATCGATCAGACGTTCAGTGTGTGATTTGGCTGATCTAATATAGGCCTTGCCAAACGCCGTGTTGTACTTAAGCTCCCTTTTTTGTCTCAGCACTGCCACTTTATCTCCAGTTGTGTTCAGTTCCAACTTGATCAACCCCGGGCCCCGTCCTCTTGGTGCCAGCCGTTCCACAGCGATAATCTTTGGTACCGGGTCGCACTGCAGCCCCTCAGCCAGCAGCGTGCTCACTCTCTGCATAAGATCCTCACCCTCTTCAAACAGCAGGCCTGAGATAACGATGGAAACATCGGGGTCGAATTCCGCACGTTTAACTTTCTTGTTAAAGTTTGTTTCCACCTGGTCGATTCTTGCAATTACGAACCCGACTTCCATATCCACATTGGCTTGAATTTCGTTTTTTTTTTTTTTTCTGCTCTCATGTCGTCTTGGTTCTGCTTTACCAGTTTGACCATTGAGTCAAGCAGACTGTTGATTTGACCATCAAGTTGTTTCTCCAGAGAGGAACCCATTTGTTCCATTTTGTCTTTAAATGTCCTCTCCAGCGAGCAGCGTGTCTCATCCATTTTCTCATTGAGTTTTCTCAATTCTTCCATGACCGACATGTTGTTTATAACCGAGTCTTTTTTAGCACTTCTGAGGGATATCTTATCACCTCCGTCACTCATATTTAATGCTCTTCAATTTCATAGCACTTATACATCAGTTCGATTTATTTGTCTCCGTTTATCTTAGTTTGTTCTCTCAATTGTTTGGAGCACACGCCAAACGTGTGTCTCCGTGCTCCTGTTATTCAATTCAATCTTTATTTCAGACTCAGGGTCTATATAACAAAACAGGATGACAATCACACAGAGATAAAAATAAATAAAAGCAAGAAAATAAAAAAAAAAACACATGAAAAACAGTCCAACTACAGCTGTTCATAGTCAGTAGAGGCTGTTACGCCAATGTCTCCATATCATGGAAGAGAACCAAGTAGAACTCTTGACAGGGTTAATTAAAATCTTAATAACATGATTGTCAGACTCTTCAAGACGACATATGAATTTGTACATTACATTTCTTAACAGGGCTTGACAGGTAGGTACCCCCAGGTTTACAAACAGCTGGCTGGCACTGTGCCATATTGGTACCCTCACCAGCAACCGTAGAGCATCATTATATGCAACTTTTAGTTTTCGCATGCTGCTAGCCTTGTAGTTACTCCATAGGTGAGCCGTATAAAACGGTGTATAGAAAGCTTTAAAAAGTGATACCTTGACATGTACAGAGCATTTGTGAAATTTCCGCATTAGTATGTTTGCCTGGGCATACAGTTTGCATCGTTGTCTATGGATGTCTTTGTCATCTGAGAGATCATCGGATATACAGTGACCAAGGTACTTAATCTCACTGCACACAAGTAGTATGTTGCTACTGAGAATAAAATTAGGGAATACTGCCTTTTTATCATCTTTACTTCGCACAATCATGATGCTACTCTTCTTGGCATTATACTTAATATTAAAATCAATGCCATTCTGGGAGCAAACCCTCAGAAGCTCTTGTAAGCCTGCACTGTACGGGGAAAAGATAATTAAATCATCCGCATACATAAGGTGGTTGACAACAGAATCACCTATGACACATCCAGTTTTACACAGGTTCAGTTTCCTAGACAGATCGTCCATGTACAAATTAAACAATAGAGGAGATAAAATCCCCCCTTGCTTGACACCATTACCAACATAGAAATGTTCGGACACAGTATTTCCCCACTTCACCTGCATAGTCTGATGTGCATACCAAAAGGCTAGTATCCTTATAATGTACTTGGGTACCCCTCTTTGGCACATTTTGGCAAATAATTTGAAATGATTCAACCGGTCAAATGCTCTAGAAGCATCAATAAAACACAAAAACATGGTGGAATTTTGGCTTCTATATTTTGCTATAATGTCCTTTAAAGCAAACATACACATATCAGTGCCGTGTTTCCTTTTAAAACCGAACTGGTTGTCAGCTGTGGTAATATACCTATCCAGCCTGTCCAACAGGATTTTCTCCAATACTTTGGAGAGGATACTAGCTAAAGCAATGGGTCTGTAATTATCAATGCTATTTATTTTCCCAGCTTTGTCCTTAATCAGAATCAGAATCAGTTTTATTGTCACATCACAGGTTTACAAGGTAAAGAAGTGGGTGAAATTCGTTTTTGTACATCGTTCCCATCGCAACGTTAATTTCCATAGAAAGAAGAGGGGGGGGGGGAGAAGAAGAGGGGTGGGGGGCAAGTGGGAAGGAGATCAAAACAAGAGAGCAACAGAAGGCCAGACAAGTTATCTACATATTTACAAAGTACCTGAGATAATAAAAAACTTTGGTGCCTGAGCATAGCAGCAATGTATGTATACTGTGCATGTTATACTTATACTGTGCATGATATACATATGGACGTTAAGGTGCTTAGAGAAAAAAAAAGAGCACAATAAAAAAGACAAAAAAAAAGTCAGTGCGTTATACATGGGATTAAGGTGCAAAAGGTCAGTGCGTGTCCACCTAGGGTGGACTGACCCTAGTATAATCCGCAAGTAGCTCCATGAGGGAGTGCAGCAAAAAAAGTCATTTGTACCTGGTGTAGTCCACAGGTGTGTCCGAGGGGGAGCTAAGTCCAAGTCATTGTCCCTGGTATAATCCACAGGTGTGTTCAGGAAGAGCCAGAAAGGTTTTGCACAACCTGCTGTCAGGCTGCTGAACAAGGCTTATGCCTCATTCAGCATCCTGACAGCAGCCGGATTAAAACTACACCAGAACCTGGTGGTGGAACTCTTGATACTGCGGTAGAGCCCCTTGCCCGGTCGCGGTCGTTGTAGGGGTTTGAACAGTCTGTGACTTGGGTGGTGCTTGTCCTTGATGATGCGCTTGGCTTTGACCACGCACCGCTTTTTGTACAGTTCCTGGAGCGCTGGGAGCTCGATTCCCATTATCCGCTCTGCCGATCGCACTACTCGCTGTAGGCTGATCTTTTCTCGGGCAGTGCAGTTCCTGTACCAGGCCGTGACACAGCCTGTTAGGATGCCTTCAACAGAACTGTTGTAATACAGCCTGAGGATAGACGTCCTACTCCGAGCTTCTTCAGGCGGCGGAGCCAGTACAGTCGCTGCTGAGCCTTTTTCCTCACGTGTGTGGTGTGCGTCTCCCATTTGAGGTCCTCCTCGATGTGTACTCCGAGGAACTTGAACTCGCTGACCCTTTCCACTGCAGCACCGTCGATGAGGAAACACTACCCTTCCTCTCTGCCTGACCTACTTGTTGTTAACTAGTTGTACGAACGCTTGTTTTTCTATTGCTGTATTGTTTATTGGATCTTGTTTAGTCGATACACTTATTTGTTTTAGCTCATGCTCATTTGATTTAGCAATTTTTGTCTCATTTGTTTAAGGAAATAGGTGGCTGATATATTGTACTTTTACCTTAGCGCTAGGTATACTCTTGGTTGCTTGTTTTTGCAGAAAATGCACTAAAGACTTCTGGTGATTAGTAGTTTTCGTTCCCTACCTATGTTGAATACACTTATTGTAAGTCGCTTTGGATAAAAGCGTCTGCTAAATGACTGTAATGTAATGTAATGTAATGTAATGTAATGGGCGCATGGTCTCTCCGCGGCCTCCTGAAGTCCACGATCAGTTCTTTGGTCTTGTCGACGTTAAGAGAGAGGTTGTTCTCCCGGCACCAGCGTGCCAGTGAGTTGATCTCCTCTCTATAGTCAGACTCGTCGTTGTTGACGATTCGGCCTATCACTGTCGTGTCGTCCGCGTACTTTATGATGGTGTTGGAGACATGTGTGGCTGTGCAGTCATACGTGTACAGGGAGTAGAGGAGAGGGCTCAGCACGCATCCCTGGGGTGCTCCGGTGTTGAGGGTCAGGGGGTCGGATGTGATGCTGCCCATTCTCACCACCTGATGTCGGTTGGACAAGAAGTCCTGTATCCAGTCGCACATGCTTGGGTGTAGCCCTAGGTCTCTGAGCTTTTTGTCAAGTATTGCTGGGACAATGGTGTTGAATGCTGAGCTGTAGTCCACGAACAGCATACGTACATATTTGTCCTTCAGCAGCTTGTTGTCCATGTGCGAGAGGACGGTGTGGAGAGCCATGGCAATAGCGTCGTCGGTGGATCTGTTTTTGCGGTATGCATACTGCCACGGATCCAGCGAGGCAGGTAGCGTGGAGCTGATGTATTCCCTCACCAGTTTCTCGAAGCACTTGCTGACGATCGGGGTGAGAGCGACAGGTCTCCAGTCGTTCAGGCATGTCACTTTGGCCTTTTTGGGAATGGGCACAATGGTTGACATTTTGAACCTTGCAGGGACCACAGCCTGGGAGAGGGAGAGGTTAAAGATGTCAGCGAAGACACCCGCCAGCTGGTCTGCACATGCCTTAAGGACCCGGCCTGGAATCCCATCAGGTCCGGCTGCCTTGTGGATGTTGACCCGTGCGAAGGCTGTACGCACTTCTCTCTCCGAGATGGTTAGAGGGTTCTCCTCTGCTGGTGCTGCTGATGGCCCGCTTGGCTGCCGCGGTTGGGGCTGATCTCAAACCGGCCGTAGAAAGTGTTCAGTTCGTTGGGGAGGGAGGCAGGCGCTTAATAACTGGCACAAGTAGCACAGATACCATGGAATCTGGTAAGATACCATGGTTAAGGAATCCAGTAATACATTGAGCAAGAATAGGAGCAAGCTTCAGACTGGCATATTTTAAGTGTTCAGCTGAGATGTGATCCGGGCCACAAGCTTTGTTATTTTCTAGCTTCATTATAGTGTTGTAGACTTCCTCAGTTCTAACTGTCACATTTTCAGTGGGGTCAACCTTTTCCACCAGAAAAGAGTCACTCTTAACACTTTACCTGCCAATCACGAGTATAACCGTTGATGAAAAATACACCCGTTTACTGCCAAAAAAATCCATCCACGAGTATAACCGTTTAAAAAAAAAAAAAAAAAGTTTTTTTTTTGCTTTATCCACACAGAACCAGAGATATCACGATCCAAAGATTTCTAGCTCCATTCACTCCTTGGTTAACTTATTACTTTAAAATCCTGTATCTCGGCTCCTGTGTAAAAAAAAATTAAACACTGGCACTGGGGGAAGTAAAATAAAAAAAACCCTCTGGCAGGGAATGTGTTAACACAGTTGAACAACTCATAATAGTGTTGCCGCCACAGTTCTGCAATGTTGCCAGACCCACACACTCCTTCAATGGATTTTTTAATGAATCGGACAGCATACTTATATTTGGCATTAGTGGCCTGTTTCTGTTCAAACACAGACCCCTGCCTTGGCCTACCTGATGGCCTGATGGCCTGATGGCCTACCTAGCGTCTCTAGTAGCAGTGTGTAGCTCAGTCACATGTTCATTCCAACCAGGTTTTATACCAAACTCCTTTTTCTTACCCTTGTAAAGACCCTTACTTGAGGCATTTAAAACATTTATAACTAGAAAAAGTGCTCCTCGGAGCACAAGTCTCCGCCAGGTCAGGTAGGTTACTATGGCCTCCTTGTGGAGCTATAATATGCCAATGTGAAAAGGGTGGCATTTCTTTTTAGGCCTTTCATGGCAATCGGACATTTGTTCCAAAAATGTGTTTTGCTAAATTAGACCTGCTGGTGGCGCTATAACAGGCCAATGTGAAAAGGGTGGCATTTGTTCCTTGGCCTAGTGGGAATGTGCGTGTGAAATTGCACGGCAATCACACACTGCGTTCATGATTTGAGGCAATTTGTTCAAAACGGACCTATCCTGCAAACTTTGTAAGTCAATGTTAGCCAATTAAGATGGAATATGGCCCATGTGAAAAATTTGGGGCAGAGGTTCTGAATTAGTATCCAGGGAATGTGTGTGCACAGTTTCGCAGCGACCGGGCCAACGGTGCCGGAGATTAGCTGCTCACAGACAGATGGACGGACACACAGACACACGGACACACAAACGGACGGACAGGGGGTAAAACATACTCTCTCGCCACGCCTTCGGCCTGGCGGAGACAATAAAATCATGAGTAGAACATAAATCTCTACCATGATGCACATTTTTACAGTTGGTGTCACTGCACTGCATGGCTCCTCTTGGAAGTCTAACAGAGTCTAATGATTTGTCTGTGAGTGAGGTATAGTGGTTAATATCCTTCTCACTTAGCTTAGTCCAATCCAGCCTCCCTGTGTATGTTTTATTGTTATCCACAGCTATAGCTGGAATATTTTCAACATTTAGGGTCATTATAATCGGAATATGATCTGTGGTGGCCAGATCATATCAGATATTTATGTTGTCCAGAGAAGCATGTCCATCAGCTGTGCATATACAGTGGTCAAGCCATACAGTGTGTATGCCATGCTTCACTAATATATGTATAGCTTTTCTCAGGTAAAAGTGATTTACTTGACAATATAAGATTATTATTGATTGATTGATTGATTTATTTATTGACAATTTGCACATAACAAAACAATGTACACAGGGAATAGTCAAAAGGATAGACACAAGAAAGCCAGAAGCTTATATCCATCGTGGTCCTGTTGATCTTGGTGTAGGTGCGGGCGTGCGTGCGTGTGTGTGTGCGTGTGCGCATGTGTGGGTTGGGGAGGATACGAACCCTAATTAAAAAATGTACTTTTAAGTCGCACTGGTAGTGAGAATATGTAGGTTAATTTGTCCCTATAACCCCCATCTGAAAATGTTTTGTGATAGCTGGAGCCCCGTAGTAGATTTGTGTTGTTAGAATGTTTTAGAAATCTTCCAAATATTCCACATTTTATTTCAAGAATTGCTTTTGAAAATAGCAGATCTACAAGCTCACAACGCGTCGCATCGCGACGCGCTGTGAGCTTGTAGATCAGCTATTATAGATCAGCTATACAATCCACTTGTCAGAGGGTGTAACATTAGTAGGATAACCAGCGATAGTTAAGAGCCTGCAGGGCAAAATAATTAAGACCAGCTGTGAACGCTTGACTTTGATTGTGTGTGTGTGTGTGTGTGTGTATGTGTCTTTCTGAAATGAAACTGAAAGTAACTTCTCCAAAAGGAAGAAATGGCAGGCCTAATATTACTGATGCATTTTGGCTGTGTGCAATTATGCAACTGCAGACATTATTTGCAATAATTCAACTGTATAGCATATGTTTTGAGACATATTGTATTATATTACTACACAATAGTAAATAAATAATTCTACACAATAAATAAATGTTTTAAATAACTGATCTAAATATGGATTATAGTTATGATAAGTTTTGCCATAATCATGTAGCTCTACAACAGAGGCATAGCCATGACAGCAATGGTAATTTTTTTTAAATATATATATTGTTTAAATAATAATTTTCAGCCATTCGGCCAAGTGTTTCCTATATTCGGTATTCGGTTTCGGCCAATAATTTGATATACTGTAGTTATAGCAGTGACTGAGATGTAGTGGAGTAGAAGTAAAAGTACTGGAAATGACTTATAATACTCTAGTAAAGTAATAATACCTCAACTCCTTACTGAAGTACAGTACTTGAGTGAATATAATGAGTTACTTTACACCACTGTTGTTCTATAAATCTAATTATTTTGCTGGAAAAATTCTGGCACTGTAGTGAAAACGTGGCTTAAAACATGGTAATCATTACCTAACCACCCACACACATTACCAGGTATTGTTTAATTTCAAATTGAATCATTCTACTTAAAATGGTTTATTGGGGCTCCTTACAAATTGCATCGTTTGTTTTTAATGTCAATAATGAAAGTAGCTATTCTTCTTAATACATAAAAGTAAGGAGGAATGACATACAATAGATGTCATTGTGACTGGAGAGCTAGGACGTGGCTTCTGTGTTCATGATCTGAGAAGGATCCTGGAGGAAAGACACAGAAGTAGTGCTGTCAAAGTTAGCGCGTTATTGACACATTAACGCATGAGCGAATTAACCGCGAGGTGTGAATGAGCTGCACGCAAAGTTGTGTGTGTTCTCTCGTTCTCTCTCTCTCTCTCTCTCTCTCTCTCTCTCTCTCTCTCTCTCACTCAAAATGTTGGGGCCTGTGCCCTGGTACATATCAAACGGGGGTCCTATAAATTAAAGAGCCAGAATCACTGGCCTAGATAGTCATTTAGGCTAATGACCACATAGTAGACTATTATATCTTCCTAGCTTACCAATCACAGCATTCAAGTAACATGAATCTACAGGTTGATAATGTTTTATTTGTGTGTTCTTACAAAATTGTGGCCACAAGTAGCATGTTATATCAAGTTATTGTTATGATGATTATATGAACATTACAGGTCCACAAAAGGAACCCACGACAACAGGTGATATAGCCCTACATATATTAGCACATTTTCGTCATGTAGACAATAGAGGAAGTTTATTTATTTATGGTAAACATGTACTTACTGGCAGTATGGACGATCGGTAGCTTAGCTACCTACTTAGCATAGTTTGGATCTGCTATAGTGACATATAGCATTTTTACGTTTAATACTTTCAATACATTTTGATGGCATAGTTTGGATCTGCTATGGTGAAATGTAGTATTTTGTAGCTACGTACTTACCATAGTTTGGATCTGAATTAATAAATTGAATAACATATTATCCAATGTGAGAGTGTGTGACGCGTTGTGGGCTTGTAGATCTGCTATTTACAAAAACTTTTGACAAAATGTGAAAAACGTGGAATGTTTTTGCAAACATTTTTGAGTAAAAGTACAAAAACATTGGTATCTAAATGTACTTAAAGTACCAAAACTAGAAAGTAGGCTACTCATTATGCAGAATATCCCATTGCACAAGTTGTCAAATGTATGACATCTTTTGAAAATAGCAGATCTACAAGATCTGTGAGCTTGTAGATCGGCTATTTTCGAATGGACGAAATGTATATGAAGGTGAAGTGGTTAATGTAAGTTTTGTAATAATAATCGAAATCTACAAAGGAACTAGTAACTGAAGTTGTCAAATAATAAAAGGTAGGCCTATTGCGCACATAACAGGCCTTCACATAATGTACATAGACCTACTGTAGTAGCACATAACACTATAACTAGCAAGGTTAACATTAGCCTAGTACTGTAGTAGTTCAGGTGACACCTTGTCAAAACAATAACTATACAGAAAAAAAGAAACACACTGTGGAAACACGATCGCATCGTCCGTCATCAGCGTCATGGCTGAACGTCAACCTGGTTTTTGCACTTTCTCCATTACAAGCCGTACATCTACATAAACGTTCAGGTTCCAAATATAAAGTGCTTACCACATGGCCATGGATGTTACAATTATATACGGGCCGTCAGAAGTACCCGTGTCTTCCGTATTGTTCAATGAAAAGCATTCTAATTCGATCAGTGGCCTCTTTCTCTGAATTTTCTCCATGCATTCAACTAAGCGACCCTAGCGGTTGGGAGGTGTATTGCACTCTGATACACTGTAACTGTATGAGGAAATGGCCGTCGATCGGATTAAAATGCTTTTTATTGAACAACACGGAATAAACGGATACTGTTGAGGAACCATACATATACGACATCTCTGGCAAACACAATAACGCACGCTACACACGCGCATACACACGCACACGCACGCACGCACACGCGCGCGCACACACACACACACACACACACACACATTACATTACATTACAGTCATTTAGCAGACGCTTTTATCCAAAGCGACTTACAATAAGTGTATTCAACATAGGTAGGGAATGAAAACTACTAATCACCAGAAGTCTGTAGTGTATTTTCTGCAAAAACAAGCAACCAAGAGTATACCTAGCGCTAAGGTAAAAGTGCAATATATCAGCTACCTATTTCCTTAAACAGATGAGACAAAATAGCTAAATCAAATGAGCAGGAGCTAAAACAAATAAGTGTATCGACTAAACAAGATCCAATAAACAATACAGCAATAGAAAACAAGCGTTCGTACAACTAGTTAACAACAAGTAGGTCAGGCAGAGAGGAAGGGTAGTGTTTCCTGAAGAGGTGGGTTTTCAGTCTGCGGCGAAATATGGGCAGTGACTCTGCTGTCCTAACATCAGTGGGAAGTTCATTCCACCACTGTGGGGCCAGAACAGAAAAGAGTCGTGACCGTGTGGATCGGCCAGAAGGACCCTTGACACACACACACACACACACACACACACACACACACACACACACACACACACACACACACACACACACACACACACACACACACACACACACACACACACACACACACACGAGATTGTCGCGGGGGAGGGGCTACTAGCCGGAAGGGACAGTTTGATTGGTTGTTGTTGGTTGTCAGGGCAATATCACAACCAATCGGTGGACGGCCAACAAATGATGACGCGTTCCAGACCCTTTTTTAGTAACCCCGCCCCCTTTTCCCCACAAACAAAGCGTTCCTTACCAAACCCCGCCACTTTTCTACCGACGCCCCGCCTCTCTTTAAAGAGGTGGTGCCATGTTTTTGCACTTTTTCTGTTTTTCATGTGTCTATGAGGTTCATTAAGCCCCCCGGTGGTGTTTTTATAGTGTTTTATGTCTTCTCTGACTATTTGGAGTTTCTTCCTGGAGGGTCAAACGTGCCAATAGAGAAACAGCGCTTTAGTGACATCACAAAGCCATACCCTCCCCCTCATTATCATAACACAACAGGTGTGGGCATGAGGAGGAGGAGGGACTAGGACAGGTGGGTGGTGCTAAGGTGGTGGAGGAGGTGCTAAGGTGAGAACCAGGTATACTTAATGAACTGGTGGGTGTGTCTACATAAAAACAACATTTTAACACTTACTGTACACTTTCTTTTTGTTGAAAAAAATCCTTACATAATAATAATACCTTATGATCAGGTTTTAGGGTTGAAAAATATCATGGCACTCCATCTTTAAAAGGCTTCAGAGGTTAACTCCCACATTCCGATCATTACTACACATCTCTGTACTAGACTGGAGCTACTCTCCAGTCAAAAAAGTGATCTACGTAGTTAGTGGCAGTGTCTGAGACAACAGATGCTGACTGAATGCGTGTGAGCACGCATGCGCGTCCACAACTGGTTTCGGCCCACATAAAGTCACCATTTGACCAATTCGGCCCGACCCCAAAATGAGTTCGACACCCCTGGCTTAGTGCCATAATTGCTTCTTTGGGGCTTGTTTTCCTAGATGTGGTTGCTTATTTCATTTAGACACTTAAGCTCAGAAATAACCACACCGTTAATGAACCATTTACCATTTACCATTTATTAACCATTACCATATTAACCATAACCCATATATGCAATGATATTGCATTCAAGTTTGGCGGTGTGACTCTGCTCATGTGATGTTACAGATTCCTGTGCAAAACATGTCACAGATCTTCAATCACAAACCCCCAGAGCAGAGCAGAGCATTCAATTCAATTCAATTTAATTAAAGTGTCAAATCACAACAAGTTGTCTCAAGACACATGTAGAGAAGAGACCCGACAATCCCACCCTGAGCAAACAATTTGCGACAGTGGTAACGCAAAACTCCCTCTTAACTGGGAGAAACGTCAGGCAGACCCTAGGCTCTAGGGTGGCGGCCCTCTGCCTCGACCGTGTCGGGGGAAAGAAGAGAGAGGGAGAGACAGGGGAGAGACAGAAGCATAAAAGCATAAGCATAAATACAGTTTAACATAACATTGAACCTTCAATGCATAATTAAACGACCACACTCATAGTACAATCCATAGAACACAGTAAAATACACAGAATCATAGAACCACAGTACAAACACAGAATCAACCTATAACAATAATAACTAGATGCCACGGGGAGGAGGCCGGGGAGGTGGAGGAATTTGAAAACAAGCAGCTGTACACACCGCTTAGACAGCGAAGCACGTAGACTGAACAGAGAACATAGCTGCTTAAATGAACCGCCCGAGTTGCACTGTGGTTATGAGGGCGTGAGTAATTAGCTTGAAGCGAATGGGAATGACGAGAGTTTGAACGTACTGACTTAAAGGAGTACGACTGTATAACTGATAGCGAATGGGGGGGGGTCCGGGGAGTGTGAATGAAGTACATAAACATTCTGCCTTCCGTGTCTACATGAACTATCGTTGCACTGAATTTCATTTAGACACTTCAGCTCAGAAATAACCAGACCGTTAATGAACCATTTACCATTTATTAACCATTACCATATTAACCATAACCCATATATGCAATGATATTGCATTCAAGTTTGGCGGTGTGACTCTGCTCATGTGATGTTACAGATTCCTGTGCAAAACATGTCACAGATCTTCAATCACAAACCCCCAACACGCGCTCACTTTGCAGTGAGCAAATACAGAGCCACACCTTAATCTATATGAGATGTTTATCAGTTAAAGCATCAAAGTGACGCAATTTCATTTACATCCATTTGATATAAAAGAAATATGCTACATGAATTAACTATGTGAGTGTCAGCGATGACATTTCCTTTAAATGCATACCAAAGATGCCCTTCACATCTAAAAGCCGATATTCTGCACCAGCAGCAACTATTAGATGAACATTTGGCAAAACACTACTGTGTTTTGATGTTAAAGGAAATAAACTATGAAATTATGAATAACTATGTGTATAGACAGCAATGTCAAATTCCCTCTATATGATTGCAGCAATGCGAACCCTATAAGGCAAGTCGCGCTCGTCCGAGCGGTGACCTGATATAGACGGAATATACTATTTAGTGGATTACCCATACTAAACCTACCTTCTAAACCACCATTAAGCAACGTGAGACCCAACACGACCATGCTACTAGTGGTTTACCACCTACCATTAATACCACTGTAGCAACGTGAGACCCAACACGACCATGCTACTAGTGGTTTACCACCTGCCATTAATACCACTGTAGCAACGTGAGACCCAACACGACCAATGCTACTAGTGGCTTACCATACCTACCATTAATACCACAGTAGCAACGTGAGACCAAACACGACCAATGCTACTAGTGGTTTACCAACCTACTATCCTAGTACCACGATTAAGCATACGTGAGACCAAACACGACCAATGCTTAGATTTACCATACCTTAAATTACCTGACCCCCAACCTGCGCTCTGACAAGAGCAATACTTAACACACGATCAATTATGCAACTCCTGAATTATTCCATAATTGATCACACATAACACTCATAGCTTTTTTAGCTGCAAGAATTTCATCCGTATTTAAACGAATATAATGTTCGTAAGCAGCAGACGACCAGGGACCCATGGCTTTTAAGTGGATAAAGAACCAACGATGCTGCTGAGGTTGCTGGGCCGATCCGAAAGAAGTGAGGAGTATACGCTTGGGTCAGAGTCCACATTGCTGGCACACTGAACGCAGCCTGGCAGCAAACCACGCCCTTGACATGCCTTCCCATCATCCAAGACGACAGGATCATTTCCTCCAGGATTAACCTCCATTTCAGGTAGCAGACATAGAAAAGAACGGACAAAAGCGGTATCAGTTCTTACAATAAATGATATTCCATTGGATGATTACAGATTAGAGTGCTTAATTGAAACATGTGAGCTTTCAGTGCAAAGCAATGCATTTCCCATATCTAAGAACCCATAAGATGCTGATAGAACTAATTCCAAACAATACCTTCATTAGATAGTTCCTTTCTCCACTTAATAAAGCTTAATCCGATGATCAATGTGACCTGCAATTCCCATTACTTCTCACAGCTAACTGCGTTCATCAAAACATGAGCCGAGTGATCCACCACTACTCTTGAGTCAAATCATGATTTAATTGATATTTCACAATATCACAACCCCAACGTGGAAGGTAGCGATTTGAATATCCATGAAATTAGCTCAAAGCAACCATCCCAGACTACTTAAATATCCAAGATCATTAACAATCCATACCATTTGATATTTATACACCTGAATTGTATAGACGCTGAATCCTTATAACATTGAGTGTGAGTGGATACACGATCAGCAGTGAGCAGCCGACGAGCTTTCAGTGGACTTAACCAGAATGAGTATTAGATTGATTAATGGATGACCTGCCTCTCATGGCTTCAGCAGAAGTAAATCCAGGTATACCACCAAGGTGATCTTGATTAATGCTCTTCAATGACCATGGCGCTGCAGTAAAGATGAAGACTGGCAGCAACCCACAACCTGAAGCTTCCCAGCATCCATGATGGAGAGAAGGTCACGCCATCATCAACCTTGGATCACCGTAATGGGCAGTCGCTCATGAAACGGAAGCAGAATGAGTTCAAGCAATGAATACATATCCCTTTATAATGACATGGTTAAGCTAAAGCGAAGGTAACATGCACGTTAATCATTTGTGCTTCATTAATATAATCACAATCCAAACCTAATGAATAATTAGTGCCATGTTCTGTCCTCAATGCGTGTGGAGGTACACAGATAGACAGCTAACAATAGCTTGAAGAGACGATCAGAAGCAGAATAAAGTTTGAACGCTTTTACCTCTCCAAACCAAGATCCCAAACCAGTTTTATAAAACTGAACGATACATGAGGGGTAGCACCAATAAAATAATGCTCACTGCTGATGTGCCGTGACAGTCCTGTCACTCTTGGTTCAATAAACCCCAAAGTCCAGTTAATAGACGACATACACAGAAATTACCGTTCACCTGAGCAAGGCATTTTATTGACAAACAACTCTGCATGGGGAATCAAGGTAATCAAACATCACATGGCTACGATGCACGATCATCTCAGCATATGATTGCAAATAAGGTAGCCTACTCACAACGATATTTCCAAGCATATTACGGAAGTGGGAAGATAAGCAGATAGCCGATGCACTGGAAACCGCGTGGTATAAACTCAGACTGAACTGAAGTTACTTAAAACAGTTAGAGTGTCCACTAGGGGCGCAAACCCACAACAGAAACGTACAAAATACCTCAGTGTCACTAGAGGGCGCAAAACTACAAACATAAGTTCAGTTCTAAATAGACATGACAATGCCTTAACACCTTTAAACATTTTACCTCTAGACCTTAACCTTTAAACACTACTACCACCTTAAACTTTACGCGTTTACCACAATTAAACTTTACTCTATTAAACCTTTACCACTACTAATACTTTACCCTTTAACTCTATTAATTATTTAATACCGATTACCTAATGTAACATCCTTAGCGCCTTTAAACCTTAAACCTTATAACACTATTAATACTTTAACTCTATAAACTTTTAACACTACTAATACTTTAATACCTTTACACTACTAATACTTTAATACCTTTAACCAATACTTAATACTATAAACAACCTTATAGCTATCCCACATAGTTTCTTCAGAAACAGTACTTCTAGCAGGCGCGTATCGTCATTGGGGCCAACGAGGCCATGGCCCGGTCTGTAAACCCAGCTTGTCCCTGTGTAGGGGCAAGATCCAGGGGGAAAAAAACTAAAAATCAACATTAGCAGGCTCTCACCTTATTCTGCTGTAGCCGACCACAGAAAGTTGCCTTTGTTTTCAAGTGACGCTCATTTGCATTCGGCCGAATTGTTAATGAGTGGCCATTAAAAAACAGTTTAGCCGTCAAACCGGTTCTGGCCCGGTCAACGTTAGACTCCACCAAACGCCACTGACTTCTAGTATAAGAACTTATTGCACTGACCTTGGAAAACAACTCTAAAAGCGAACTCAGTGCAACAGTAATTATCTAGTTGAGCATCTACAAACTAATCCCCCATTATAGCTACCTGTAATTTAAGAAACAAATGAGTTGAATAACCCAGCAGAAATGATCAACAGCTTCACTGAGTGGTTTATATAATTTAATATCCCATTTAGTAAGTACCTACTTAACATAACACTGCCTAGATAACATTACCATAATTCATGCAAAATCCACCATCCAATTAAGAATCACTATTGCCCCTTCACATAACTCTAACACAGTAGAATTAACTAATCCTGATATACTATGAATGTAGCGGTTGCATGACTACATTACCCATAATGCTTTGCTGAGAGACACTTCCTGGATACTCCCAGAGTGATCTAGTGTGAGAGTGACGACACTAGCATAGACTCCCATAGTAAGAATGGAATGCAGAAAAGCTCTGACTATCTCAATGGGGACGTTCCAATGTTTGGAACTACAGCAACCCGCTTTGAAGCGGGATCAAATAGTGTCGGAACTCTCTCCCTCTAAGGTTCTGGTTACTTCACGTTGACTTGTCAACAGTTGTGTGAGAGAATGTGTGTGCGTTTAAACCAAACTCCGTCTGGCTGACCCGACGCTATTTAACACAACAAACATGATCACATGCACAAGAACCTTTATCTCCATAATGATCACACACAGAGAAGATTAATAGCATCACCTGGCATGAGAGATCATTGAAGACGATCAGGAAAAAACTGCAGCAGCTTGGATGTGGCTGAGTTCACAGAATGACCGCAGCGCAGATCCGCCTTGATGTCGACTTGTGTTGATAATTACCAGGATACGTTACAGACTTAAAGCAGCGACAATGAACCATTGACATCCACCTATGAACCACGCTGTTTAGCGTCGTGCCCCACCTGATCTTTCACCCAAACATAACTGCTACTCGTGATCAGAATGGCACTCCTGTAGCTGAATTCAATGACGATAACGAGCACGATCCGTGACTACTGATGAGTTGCAGCAAACAAGTTGATGAAAAATTTTAAAACAAGCAGCTGTACACACCGCTTAGACAGTGAAGCACGTAGACTGAACAGAGAACATAGCTGCTTAAATGAACCGCCCGAGTTGCACTGTGGGTATGAGGGCGTGAGTAATTAGCTTGAAGCGAATGGGAATGACGAGAGTTTGAACGTACTGACTTAAAGGAGTACGACTGTATAACTGATAGCGAATGGGGGGGGGGTCCGGGGAGTGTGAATGAAGTACATAAACATTCTGCCTTCCGTGTCTACATGAACTATCGTTGCACTGAATTTCTCTCACAAAATCTGGCAACACTGGTGGTGCGGAGAAGTTCAACATCGTCTCTCGTCTAAAAAAACAGATGCCGGCGTCACATCGCCTTGACAGTTAACTTATACATCTGCTCTGTCTGGAAGCAGGGATCAGCTGAACGTAATGCTCTCATCATGTGTAATGAGACTAAAGAAGTTTACTGAGCAGCTGAGTTTGTTCGTTTTAGATGGTAAAGAAAGAGTAGCCTACGACTACACGTGTTGTCTTCATTTTTTATACTGAGATAAAAAAGATAATATGCATGTCGATGCATATTCTGTAGTAACAGACACCCGTGCAACAGAATGACGCAAGTTCGCTGACGTTAAACTTGCATGGATAATGGATTACTTTCTTGACTTCCACAACTGGCTTCTGCTGTCTGCTGTCTGCTGATGGCCGATTCTGAGTCGGAATTTCCCAATGTGCGGTAGTGAGGGAGCGCATCCGGTGAAAGACGGAATTACACTAAATGTAAACAGGAAGTAAACAAGGGGGGGAAATGGCGTTCGGCCACAGACGGGATTAAAACACTTCTTTCTTGAAAAATATGGACTAATACATACACAAATACTCCGGACACCTAGTTAACATTTGCGGCAAGCGGATAAGCACCTTATATTTGACCTTATATGTAGCGAGGTGGGGGGGGGGGGCACCCAAAAATCGTGCTTTGCCTAGGGCCCATTAACCCTTGCATTGTGTTAGAAACCTGCATCCACTTGTGGTGTTAGCGGGTCAAATTTGACCCGTGATTTAACTCAGCTCTAAAAAATATTGTTTTCATTAATTTTCTTCTCCCACCTCATAGCTGACTTGTTATGCCTTCATATCCATGTAAACACTTTAAAAAATATTATGTTGGGTTAGGGTTTCATCTTTCAATATATGTGACCCACCACAATAAAGGATAAGTCATCTAGGCCTTTTTCATTTTCGTTTTTTCATGGCATATGAAAGCAGGGAATCATAGCTACAAATTGACATATTGCTTGTGCAGTTTGACCCACCAGTTTTCGAGATATGGCTTATAGAATGATGACTTGTAGAGATTTAGTGAGATTCAGTGAACTGAGAAACTTGCCTTAGAGTGTCTCTTCTGTAATCTGTGAGATGTTAACACCTATCCCAGCATGCGAACAGCCTTTTTGCATGTAGTTTAAGCGCAAGGGAGCGGGGCCGCGGGTGGCGGGTGGGGAGAGAGCCTGGCGATGCGAGCTATGTTAGTGCACTGAGTGGCAGTTGGGGCAAACGCAACATCAACATCATTTACGATTTTTCAAACAACCGCAGACTACTTTTTTCGCCGATAAAGTATAGTTTTGGACCATGACGAATTTGGAGGCGCGCCGACTCAGCAGACCTTGAGGCCGAGGAGTGGTGCCCGATATAATATCCTTTCCACGTTTTTAGCCTTTTATTTGGTAATGGGGTTAAACCTTGTAAAACTCTTTATTCCCATTACACATGAGAGCATTTATTACGTGATCCGCTTCCAGACAGAACAGTAAGTTGTCAAGGCGATGCGACACCGCATCTGTTATCTTTAGACGAGGCGGAGTTGAACTTCAGACTTGCATCAGCGTTGCCAGATGTTGTGAGAGAAATAAGCAACCAGGTCTAGGAAAACAAGCACAAAAGAAGCAACTGGCACTTAGGCCATTATAAGCACTTTAATTAAACCGTTGTGAGCTTGTAGATCTGCTTTATTAAAAAAAAATCTTGTAATAAAATGTGGATTGTTTGGAAGATTTTTTAAACATTGTAACAACACAAATCTGCCTCCAGCTGGCAAAAAACATTTTCAGATGGGGCTTATAGGGATAAATTAGCCTACATATTAACTTGGGGGTCCATGACATAAAAATATTTGAGAACCACCGGTTAAAACAATTGAACAATTGTGAAGCAAGCCCAAATAACCAACTACACTTTAGAAGCAAGCCCAAAAAACGCACCCCACTGATACCAATATTTACAAGCAACTTTACAGAAAAATAAGCCCAAATTCGCTTATAATAAGCGGACATGGCAACACTGTTTAGCACGGTTCAGCACGGTGACGTTGAAGTTGGATGCTGTTGGATATAGCCTTCCAGAGTAATCATCACACCTGGTCATACGCACTGGTCATACGCACGTCTCAGGGATATACTAACCCCTTTGGGAATTGCTCGTCCGTTTGTGAGTACCACAAATACGACCTCCTTTACAAACTTTTTTTACCCCATATTTACAACCCTCGTTATGAATCCAGGCCAGTGTGAGTACGTCTTTAGCCTGACTGACTTTGTGTAGGCCTAGGTACTTGGGATTGATTATAAATGTGAAATATAAAGCTAGGGATTTAATATTGTAGACAATAGGTGCTTAGCTCATTAAAGGAGTAGTTCACCCCAAAAAAGGCTTATTTGCTATCAATTACTCACCCAATGAAGCCTTGAATTCATGGAGATGTTTTAGTTTTTGTCGCTTTCCTGAGCCAATAATTTGATGACCGGTAGGAGACAACTCAAGTCTCCTACCGAGGACTCCTTTAAGAAAGGCTTCACCATACACTACATGTGAGCTACAAGCCTATATTTACACAGTAGGCTATACTTTCACTTTTCTGGCTAAAGAAATGTATAAAGAAAAAGTCCTTCATGAATGCATTTAGCTAGGTAAGTGACTCATCTTAACAGTTATGGTTCATCTTTATTAGGCCATATTAGTTCACATGTGTTTTAATTTAATTTGAACACTTTCATTTACTGCAG
The DNA here is from genome assembly GCF_963280865.1 of Gymnoscopelus braueri. NCBI lineage: Eukaryota > Metazoa > Chordata > Actinopteri > Myctophiformes > Myctophidae > Gymnoscopelus > Gymnoscopelus braueri. The sequence continues at coordinate 100,360 of NW_027660482.1, read as the reverse complement.
CCTCTGCGTTATTTGCAGAGCCCTGTGCAACTAATGCAGTGAGTATAGGAGTCAGACCATCCGACTCACGGGCAACCATTTTTAACAGCGAATAATAATGGTTATTGTGGAGATTTACAAACATAAGTCAGTTTCTTTTCATCCATGGTTCTTTTTAATAACTGGAAAGGAAATGGAGGGGAAACGTGAAAGCTAAATACAAATGTATTGTGTTATATCTGCACCTGAGGTGACGGAACACCTTCTAGATTTCACCGAGTGCAGCAGGCAGGTTCCAGAAAACAGTACAGGAAAACCTTGTGCACTTTATTTGTTAACACAAATGCAATTAATTTAATAGCAGTTAATGTCGGGTAATACCAGGTTTCTTATGTCTTTTCTGTTGTCTTTTCTAACTCAACAATAGTTGTAACATCAGACCAGCATGAAGCTACAGACACTGACCCACCAATGTCAACTCCAACGTCAACAAGTACAGGAGTCTCTAAAGCTAAAGGTAAGCTGACACTATGACTAGATGTGCTATGAGCTGTTCACATTATTTACCTGTAGTCTGTAGTATTCCTTTAAGTGCTTCATATACTGTGTTAAAACAGGGTCACATACATCATAATGAAACAGATCTAACATTCCATTCACATGATCACTTTCCATCCATATATTTTTATACTGGAGGCTTGTTGGCTAATCCAATGAATGATGAGCCCATTTAAATTCCCCCCAAAACAGACATAGGTGAATACAAACATTTGCTAATATTCCATTAACAGGGGGATGGAAAGTCTTTGCATTTTCTTTATTTTATGAATGTTCAGAAACATGTTTAAATGGGTTTGGCACAGCGTATCACCAATAACTACATTTTCATTCCACTTATCTTCAGATAATCACTTTGTCGATGAACACCGGCTTGGCCTGGTTCAGAGAGTGACCATGGTCAAACCCATCCTGGATCTGCTTCTTCAAGAGCATGCTATCGTCCAGGAGGGCTACAATAATGTGATGGGCAAGCCCACCCCTCAGGATCAGATGAGGGAACTCTACACACTCCTGAACTGCAGAAAAGCCAAAGACATTTTCTACAAAGGTCTTGAAACAAATGAGAAGGGTCTTCTTGATGAGCTGTAAGTAATACTCATTTATGTTCATCTTTAGACCAAACATTATATTAATACGAGACAATGTACCTTTTCAGGCCATGATGCTTTCACTATCATGTATCATTCTCATTTATCCTCTTTCTATTTCCAAGAGATTCACACTTTAATGCCAGTATATTCATAAGTCTTACAATATTAATTAGAATTGTTTACCCAATATGTTCATATATCTTATGTTTGTCACTGTGGTGTTAACTTTGCATTAGGTGATCGTCAAGAGACAAAATATGTCTTAGTTATAATCTATGAATAGTATAATTAAGTTACTGACAATGTTTGGTTCTATAGTGTAATATAGGATTTGTATAGGATGGTAGATTTACTGTATATACAGTATAGTTAGTAAAAAAAAATGAATTTCACAACAGGAACGCTCAGCCCAGTGCAGCACAACCCAAAGGAACAGCTGCTTCTGTCTCAGGTCAGTGCTGTTTAAAGTCATTTATTTTTCTAATAATGATGGGTCATTCCTACTATTCGGTGCCATCTCAGCCTAGTAACTTTCTTCAAAAAATAATAATATTTTAGTTTTGTTTGATTTTGTTTTCATTGGACATTAAACTTACATTACACTTACACTCAATTACATTACATTGCATTGTATAACAGTTAACATGTTTCTGATAATGGTAACATGTAGCATTGTTGCATCAGACATGTCAGATCATGCTGGGATAACATGGGTCCTCAGGTTTGTACAAAACACCTGGAGTAAAGTAATGTAAAGTAAAGTAAGCAAAGTAAAGTATAAAAGATCTGGACAAAAATATAGCAATAATAATGTCAAGCGAAAACATGTTGTTATTCATTATGTTAACACATCATGCCGATCTTATCATTTCCCTCAATATCTAAAGGAATTATTCACTACCAAGACAAGCTTAAAACAAACGTTAACAAATGTCCAATCCAAAGGACGGATAAGAAGGATTTTGAGTGTTACACGCGTCTCACAATCGTACGTGTGGATGACACAGAGATCAGCAGTGACCATGAGGTCACACAGGAGAGGAAAAAAGCAGGGCAGGAGATCCAACTCAGTGAAATCTTTACACACCCCTCTGGACAAAACAAATGCATGAGAACAGTGATGTCCATTGGCGAAGCAGGAGTTGGCAAAACCTTTCTCGTACACAAGTTTGTCGACGACTGGGCAAAGAAAAAAGATCAAGATCCCCATCTCACATTCGTGCTCCAATTCCGCCAGCTCAATTTGCTCAAGGGGCGAAAGTTTAGTTTGGCTCAGCTAATTCGTGAATGCAACTCGACATATAAATGCATCTCAGAAGAGGCTCTTAATGACATCTTCACCAAAATGCAGACGTCAGAAGAAACAAATTACGACGAGAGTCCCTGCAAAGTTCAGTTCGTCCTGGATGGTCTAGATGAAAGCCACATTAACTTAGACTTCACAACCCAGCATGAATGCTCTGAGGACTTGTCCGAGGCCACATCACTGGAAGTTCTGCTTGTAAACCTCATCGAAGGGAGACTGCTTTGCTGTGCTCGCATCTGGCTAACCACACGCCCTGCAGCAGCCAAACAGATCCCTGATTATCGTGTTGACATGGTAATAGAGGTGAAAGGATTCACTGATGAAATGAAGGAGAAGTACATCAGGAAGAGAATCGGAGATGAGAAGCTGGCCAGCAGAATCATCTCACATGTCAAAGCATCAAAGAACCTCCACATCATGTGTGACACCCCAGTCTTCTGTTCACTCATTGCCACCGTTCTGCAGGACAAGTTGAAGACAGATGAGAGAGGAGAGCTTCCCAAGACCCTGGCTGAGATTTACAGCCACTTCATCTTTGCCCAGACAAAGAGGAAGTGGTTAAAGCATGGTGAGAGTAAAAAGAAACTCGCAGAGGCTGATAAAGCAGTTCTTCTGAAGCTGGGCAGGCTGGCGTTTGAACATCTGCTGAAAGGCCGCCTCATTTTCTACGAAGAAGACCTGAAGAAATGTCACCTTGATATGAGAGAGGGTCCAGTGGACTCAGGACTGTGCACAGAGATCTTCAAACCAGACAGTAAATTCTTCCAGGAAACTGTCTATTGCTTCGTTCATCTGAGCATTCAGGAGTTTCTGGCTGCAGTTTACCTGTTTGACTGTTTCACACAGAAGAACATGGAGGTACTGAAGGCATTCCTGAACAATGATGATTTCAACAGCAACAGTTCCCTGTCTGACTTCCTGAAAGCTGCAATTGAAAAAACCCTGCAGAGTGAAAGTGGCCACCTGGACCTCTTTGTCCGTTTCCTGCATGGAATCTCACTGGAGTCCAACCAAAGAGGGTTAGGAGGCCTGCTGGGTCAGACAGAGAACAGTCCAGAGGAGATCCAGAAAGCCATCAACAACCTGAAGAAGATGGATCCCTGCAGTGGCTCTCCTGACAGATGTATCAACATCTTCCAATGTTTGATGGAGATGAAGGCCCACTCAGTAAGTCAAGGGATCCAACAGTACCTGGAGTCAGGAAAGGAACTCTCTGAGATCCAGTGTTCAGCTCTGGTCAGAATGCTGCAGATGTCAGAGGAGGTTCTGGAGGTGTTGGACCTGCAGAAATGCAAAACTTCAGAGCAGGGGCGATGGAACCTGGTCCCAGCTGTGAGCAACTGCAAAACAGCCAGGTTAGTCATGTGAATATCACGTATCATGTTAGAGCTCCATTCACTCATATACTACTAAATACATTTTAAAAATAAACACACGCATGTGCAACATACAAACTCAGAGAGAGAGAGATGTTTTCTTTGTGTGTGCTCTGTACCACTCTGTAGCTTCTCTCATTACTTTCTGCAATATTATTCATATATATATATATATATATATATATATATATATATATATATATATATATATATATTATTCATTCATTCATTCATTCATTCATTCATTCATTCATTCATATATATATATATATATATATATATATATATATATATATATATATATATTATTCATTCATTCATTCATATATATATATATATATATATATATATATATATATATATATATATATATATATATATATATATATATATATATATATATATGAATGAATATATATATATATATATATATATATATATATATATATATATATATATATGAATGAATAATATATATATATATATATATATATATATATATATATATATATATGAATAATATTGCAGAAAGTAATGAGAGAAGCTACAGAGTGGTACAGAGCACACACAAAGAAAACATCTCTCTCTCTCTGAGTTTGTATATTCATATATATATATATATATATATATATATATATATATATATATATATATATATATATATGTGTGTTACAGAGAAATTGGCATTCCAGGGAAATTGAAAAAGGAGCGCTCGTTTTAACCCCCCCCCCCCAGGCAATTCTGTAGAACCAACACTAGAAGGCAATGCAAGCCACACTAGACTAGAGCCCCCCTTTTAACTCTATGCCCACACCACACACACGCGCGCACGCACGCACGCATGCACGCATGCACACGTGCACACACGCACTTGCCATGCTTTCAATTTGGTTTATTGAAAGCATGACTGTTAAGATACTTTTATTGTATTCTGGCTTTTAACATTTTTTTTTGTTTATCCACGACACACACGCACGCGTGGATAATAACCCATGAAAAGATCTATTTCCCCCTATCGGTTTACAACTCGGACGGCGCTGACGGCGCTCGGGCGGCGCCTCCGTCATGGACAATAACTATTATACGTGTGCGTGTGAACGCGTGTTCAGCGTTCCCCTAGCGTAGCTTCCTCCTCCTCGCGTAAAAAACCCTGTCTCGAAAAGCCCCGCCTCGATTTGTACACTCTCAGAGTTACAGACCTGTTATGGTCCATTTGGTTCCATGTGTACACTCTCAGAGTCACAGACCTGTAAGGGTCCATTTGGTTCCATGTGTACACTCTCAGAGTCACAGACCTGTAAGGGTCCATTTGGTTCCATGTGTACACTCTCAGAGTTACAGACCTGTAAGGGTCCATTTGGTTCCATGTGTACACTCTCAGAGTTACAGACCTGTAAGGGTCCATTTGGTTCCATGTGTACACTCTCAGAGTTACAGACCTGTAAGGGTCCATTTGGTTCCATTAGTACACTCTCAGAGTTACAGACCTGTAAGGGTCCATTTGGTTCCATGTGTACACTCTCAGAGTTACAGACCTGTAAAGGTCCATTTGGTTCCATGTGTACACTCTCAGTGTTACAGACCTGTAAGGGTCCATTTGGTTCCATTTGCACACTCTCAGAGTTACATTAACATTGAGGATTGTACTGTGTGATTGGTGGAATATGTTTCTCATGTTGCTTTTGCTTTGTGATTGGAGGAAAACACATCTACTGCAAGGATTTTCATGCTCACTGTAACTATTACTAATACATTGATTGATATATACTCTATAGCAGTGGTTCTGAAACTTCTTCCTGTAAAAGACCCCCAAAATCAACATGTATTTGGCTACGGACCCCCTTCTGAAAATATGTTGTGCCAGGGACCCCCATTCATTGTCTTGTTAAAATGGTTTAAAACATATTTTAAATATTTCAAAAATATTTTATAATATATAAGTTTTCCTTAAAATAACAGATCTACATCCTACAACGCATCATATTGTGAAGCGTTGTGAGCTTGTAGATCGACTATTCCAAATAGCCAATGTACAGAATATAGGGTTAAACTGTGATGCCATATTAATTCATTTTGCTGGGGACCCCATTTGTGCGTGCGTGCGTGCGTGCGTGCGTGCGTGCGTGCGTGCGTGAACAGAACAAGAAGTCATGTCCTCATCAGCTATTCTACAATGAAAACAAACTATACCAAATAAGAAGGGGTGAAGGGGTGTACAGAGGATTGTCTTTTAAACAATGAGCTTGGTCATTACTTAGGTTTACAAGTTACTTAATACATCAATACAAGTTCCATGCTGTAGTTTAGAGACAACTTTCCATCTGTTCTTACTGACATTGTGTTAATGTCTGAAGAACCAGATAGAAGATTGTTTAGGTGCCTTTCACACCTAAGGTTTGCTTTAAAGGTTCCGATCAAGGACCAAATGTTTACATTGTTGCATTTTGCATTTGGTCTGGTTAGCGTTCACACAGAACTTTAAGAGAACGAAAGTAAGTAAACAAATGACATGCGGTCGTACAGGCTGTTCATCTATTGACAGAACATGTATTCACTTCATTGCTGGAGCAAAAGCAGCGTGTTGTGATTGTTTTTATTATGTAATGGTTGTATCCTTATCAAATGAGAAAAGAGGAAAGTTATGAGCACATTTCAATTAAATATGTGTTAATCACGGCCACTTATTTACTTGGCCAGAAAAGTAGCCAAACATATGTACATTTCAGGCAGCACCACAGGTAACCTCCTTGACAGTGAACACGCCTGATCTGTTTGGTTCATCTCTGATTTTACATTTAATCTGTAATTACAGACTTGGTGACTGTGACCTCAAAGAGAAACACATTGAGGTTGTGGCTTCAGCTCTCAGGTCTAATCCTTCCCATTTGAGAGAACTGGACCTGAGCGGAAACGCCTTGGAGGTTTCCGGACTAGAACTCATCTGTGCTGGACTGAGGAGTCCACACTGTTGTCTGGACATTCTCAGGTCAGACAAATTTACAATTTGTATTTTGATTTGTATCAGTTCTGTTATAGTAAGTGATTATAATGTAGTTGATGATGGTGGTACTTTATTGGAAGAGTGTGGTTAAGGTTGAAATCATGGTAATCCACACTGACCATAATATTGATAAGATACAGTGACTAATATATGTAGTCTTTATGCTGAGATACCACATTTAAACCACCTCTGGTTACACTATGAGTGGTTGAATGTGTTTTGTCAGACTGTCATCCCCTAGTTTTGAATGGTATTTATATTAATTCTTAATTGGAGTGAGTATTCATTGCAGTAATACAGTTTTCACATAGATGGCCATCCTTGAAAGGTTAAGGTAGAAAGTAAGTAAGTAGTAAGTTTTCCTCCCTAGTGTGTCCATTATGAGTGATTGTGTTTATCTCCTTCCTACATGAACTATCTTTCTGAACTCTGTAGCTCTGAATCAGTGGTGGAAGAAGTACTCATGTTGTTATTATTATTATCATTATTATTATTAAGTGAAAGTAGCAATACCACCATATGAAAAGACGTATTAAAAATGTTTTAGTTAAATGGTGCATTTATATAGCGTCTTTATTCAAGGCACTTTACAATGATTGTGCATTACATTCACCCATTCATTCATACACTGATGGTGAAGGAAACCATGCAATGCACCAACCTGCTCATCGGGAGAAATTAGGGGTTCAGTGTCTTGCTCAAGGACACTTCTACACTGACTCTGGGGGAACCCGGGATCGAACTGGGAACCTTCCAGTTGCCAAGCGGCCACTCTACCCCTGAACCACTGCCGCCCTAAAGTACAAAAGTATTGGCAGCATATAGTTAAAGTAGAAAAGTATTGGCAGTATATAGTTAAAGTATAAAAGTATTGACAGTATATAGTTAAAGTATTGGCATCAAAATATACTTCAAGTACCAAAGTAAAATAACTCACACATGTTAAAGTTTCATAATTTGTCAAAATGTGTGTAGTCTGGCTATAATGCACAATCTGTGGTACAGCAAGCTTTGTATTTGGAAAAAGCGTTAAATACTGAGATTAAGTCTTATTTTTGCAACACTAACTGGTAGCTCTGCGTCCTTACAGCGTGTGCCTATATAGGGAAGAAATGGTTGCAGGGTCCTAGTGCCCAAGGATATGTTGGAACGCAAGGAACAAGTGTCGGAGGCAGAGACCCGCGATTAAAATAGTATTTGATAATGTTTAGCGAAGTTGTCAATCACATTTCTGTGAAATGGTTAATTTTGAAAGATATAGCAGTGAAATATTAAATAGTACATATATTTTATTCAATTGAAAAAAGTTACAGTTGTGTGTGTGTGTGTGTGTGTGTGTGTGTGTGTGTGTGTGTGTGTGTGTGTGTGTGTGTGTGTGTGTGTGTGTGTGTGTGTGTGTGTGTGTGTGTGTGTGTGTGTGTGTGTGTGTGTGTGTGTGCGTGCTCAGTGAGAGTGTTGCAGATTGTGACTCATTCAATTAGGGATTTAATTAGAATGATTTTTGTTTTAAGCACATAATACAGAAGCAGTTCAGGCCTAAAGCTCAATGTATTAAAGGAAAAATTAACAATGTTCAGAGAGGGGGTGCATGCATATCATGCAGAAACAAACTTAGGTTCTTCCCACGTCAGGAGTTAGCAGGTTTTAAGGTGAAACAGTGCAGGCTTCATGAACGCTCGTACGTTGCCTACGAATAAAAGAAACACAACATGAGCTTTGTACACTAACACAACATTAACAGTGAGAAATGTGAGTGAGTGTATCACTTACCGCCGGACGGTGTTTCCCCCAGGAAGAGTCAGCAGTGAGTGAGCCAGAGTGAGCACCTTAAGTAAACTCAGCCCAGCTGCCTTCTGATTGCCCAACACGCAGGTGTCATCACTTCCAACTGATTGAGGATGCAGAGTGGCACATACCACCCCTCAACCAGTTGCCCTAGGGCTAGGCAACAGGGCTGTCTGAGGTGCTGGACTCTAGGCTCCTCACTCTGGCTCCAACTGTATCAAAACTCACCTGACCGCTGGGACTGGAGTGAGACTCCACAGTATCATGTAATGAACCATAGTTACTCATCTTAAAGCAGTGTATTTAATGGACACTAAAGGGAGTATCTCACCTCAGAAAAGAAAGGATGGGTCGAGGGGTGGGAGGATGTTAGGAAATGATTCCATACTGTGTTTGTTCATCTCATTTTTATTGACTTAAAGGGGTAGTTCACCCCCCAAATAACTTTTTTTCTATTGATTACTCACCCCATGGAGCCTTGAATTCATGGATATTTATTAGTTTTTGTCGCATTCCTTCCTTTATTATTTGATTATAATAAATTTAGCCCCATTGATTCCGGTAGGAGACACAAATGCATTTGTGTCTCCTACCGGAATCAATGGGGACACATTTATTATAATCAAATTATTGGCTTAGGAATGTGACAAAAACAAAAAAATATCTATGAATTCAAGGCTCCAGATGGTCAGTAATCAATAGAAAAAAAGTTATTTTGGGGGTGAACTACCCCTTTAAACATCATAATTCTGCCCAAGAATATCTCTGATATTGACTCTGGAGGTCTTGTGTGTTCTGAAGCTGCATCTCTTAACCATTAACAAGAAATGTTTTGAAGTAAAATACAATAGCAATTTACTGAGGGAGTGTAAGAGTACCAATTAATACAATAAGAGTTTACTGAGGGACTGTAAGAGTACCAATTAATACAATAAGAGTTTACTGAGGGACTGTAAGAGTACCAATTAATACAATAACAGTTTACTGAGTATACTGTGTAAAAGTACCACTTACTATAAAATGCACAACTCAACTGATAGTCTTGTGTGTTCATACTATGCATGTCTGGATAAACAGTGTTATTGAATCCAAAATGACTAGATTAAGTGCTTGATGCTAAACAGAAGGTGAAGTGTTAGCCATTAAAATGTTATTTATTGACTGACTAAACATTATTATTATTCTTTTCCAACTTGGGACACTAGTCCAAAACATTGACAGTCGATCAAGACCAGCTCCTCTAAAAGATGGCTGCAAGCACGTTCTCTATCCAGGAATATATATATATATTTTTTCTCTCTCTCACTCTCACTCTCACTCTCACTCTCTCTCTCTCTCTCACTCTCAGACTGAAGAACTGCTGGTTGTCAGAGAGATGCTGTGAAGTTCTGGCCTCAGCTCTAACTTCTAATCCCTCCCTCCATCTGAGAGAATTGGACGTGAGTCTAAACATGGTGACTGAGTCGGGAATGAAGAAGCTGCTCTCTCTCTCTGGGCTGAAGAATCTCACGTGAGTAGACATGGGGCCATACTTTCTGGGAGAACCCGCAACCCGCTATTTGTGGGTAACGTTTGCATGTGGGGACATCACCCATCGCTATTCTATAATTTTCTGTCATGTGCAACACCCAACGCTGCCCCTAAACGCATGCGCTACACGCTATATTATTCACAGGAGTGGTTTGGGCGTTACATTAATCAACCACTATGCACAGAAATGCTGCGCACACCAAAGTCCTTGTAGTGGTGCCGGCCACGGCAGAAGAATCAACTATAAACTAGTCTTCAAGAGACATAAAGGTGGCCACACACACTTCATGTCTTATGAAGACTAGAGATTGCTGCAATCCGATTAACAGATTGGATATCGGCTCCATATCAACCCAAAAAATGTAATCGCATCAGACTGCAGCGAAAATGACCGATCAAAGCACTCCAAAAATAGTGAAAAACTCCCAAGAGAGAGCAAGAAGGCAAAATAAATAACAGAGCACATTTCCCAGTTTATAGTGCTGGATGACCAGCCACTGTCGGTGTTGAATAATGTCACATTTAAATGCTTAATCGCATGGACTGACACAAAGAAGTGCACAGCACACGTCCCGAATCAAGATTTAATTCAAATATCTCTGTAATCCACCCAAGTATGTTTATAAATACCTTGTGTCAGTTAAGTTATGTCACCAGCCGATCACAGAAAACAATTTGAAACGCAAATGACAGATTTTGGTTGAATGAACCACACTCGCTTTGGGACTCGAGCCCCGCTCTCTGGAACAGTTGTGGAAAGTAACTAAGTACATTTACTTAAGTAAAATTTTGAGGTATTTACACTTTACTTGAGTATCTAATTTCGAATACTTTTACTTCTACTCCACTACATCTCGTATCTGAATATTGTAGCCTACTTTTACTCCACTACATTTATTTGAAAGCTACTAATTACTTTGTAGATTTTGATTATTATTACAAAACATACATTAACCAATTCAGCCCATACATTTCGGCCATTTGAAAATAGCAGATCAACAAGAAAGGAGAAACACTGTAGTGTCAGATAGTGGAGACGTTGTGTTAGACAAACATTGATGCATTGTTGTTGTTCTACTTCCTACAGAGTGAAACATGGTGGAGAAGATCGGTTCAATCCTCATCTCGTTAAAGGATGTGAGTATCTGTCAATATTGACATTTTATACATAGTTTTTCAGGGCAGATTCACACCTACTGTATAGTTTGGTAGACTCAGGGGTTCAGGGGTGCAGTTGCAACATTGTTGCATTTGGTTTGGTTTGCTAATTGTACTCTATTGTACTTTGTCAAGCACACCAAACATTGCTAACAAATGTCACATAGTTGACGGGCGCTTGTTGATTGGACATCAAGAAACTCATCGTCATGTTCTTGTCTTCCATTGGACTGTTGCATGTTGGATTTAGGTAGCCTGGGATCCAGCCTGGGATCCAGCCTGCTTCGCTACGTTCGGCGGATTGTTTTTCTCTCTACGCTTCTCAGTCTGGAAAGCCTCCCATTGGGAGGTTTTGCAGAACTACACTAGAACTACATAATTATGATGATTGGATGTCGTTCCAACGAATGAGAGTAGCGTTAGGCAACCTACGTCATCAGCCAGCGCCACCCTCCATGCTTTTCACACTGTTATTTTTCTGCGCATTGGAATGACGTCTCACTGGTGCTTTGTCCCGCCCCACACCACAGACCAATCAGAAGCCAGGGCAGGACTCAAGCCATTTGGCATGTCCCGCCTCCCTTGGATATAGGAGGCTTTCCAGACTGAGAAGCGAAGAGAGAAAAAAAATCCGCCGAACGTAGCGAAGCAGGCTGGATCCCAGGGTAGGATTTAGGGGTTAACGAGGTAACTTCAGGTGAAGCCCTGTTTCAGTGTTACAAGTTAGTCGTTCACTTCTTACCGGGTACATCACCATGGTAACATGCTGCATGCATCAGATCAACACATACTACCGTCTACTGACTAGAGCTGGGGCAGTATGGATTTTTATTTTCCGCTGTAATTAATCCCCGCTTACCGCCGGTACGGCGGTATTTACTGAATACTGTGCAGGCGTGTGCAAAAAAAAAAAAAACACAGCCGGTTTTATAAAAACACCGGTGGTGGAAAAAGCACTCAATTTGTTTACTTAAGTGAAAGTATCTGCAATATATCTGCAATACTGCGCAATGTTGAAATACTCTGTCACAAGTAAAAGTCCGGAATTCAAAATGTACTTGAGTTAAAGTACAAAAGTATTGGCATCAAAATGTAATTAAAGTATCAAAAGTAAAAGTACTCATTGTGCGGAATGTCCCATTTCAAGTTTTCAAATGTATAAAAATGTTTTGAAAAAAGCAGATCTACAAGCTCACAATGCGTCACATCGCGACACATTGTGAGCTTGTAGATCTACTATTTTAAAATGGCTGAAATGTATATAGGGCTGAAGTGATTAATGTATGTTTTGAAATAATAATCAAAATCTACAAAGTAACTAATGTTTTCAAATAATTGTAGTGGAGTAAAAGTATAATATTTGCCTATGAGATGTAATGGAGTAAAAGTATTGCAAATTGGAAATACTCCTTTAAAGTAAAAGTACCATGTACTTAGTTACGTTCCACCACTGCCAGCATAAGATTAATTACTCACCTTCTGCAAAAGATGAGGAAAGAGAACACACTTTTGTTCCATAGGCCCACATTGTCTTGCTTTCAGAGAGCATGGTGGTAAATATGAATTTTTGCCCCAAAGTCTTCATATTATATAAATTCTGTGTTGTTTTTAATGCACAGAGGAATGCAGGCTTGACAAACCGTCAAGGGCATGGAAATCTTTTTCCTTTCAAAACGAATTTCAAAATAAGAGTTTATTTCATCTATACTTGTTATGTGATGATTCAACACGTTTTATTTTGAAATCGTACTACCGGAAATAGAAGTAGCCAGGTAGCCTAGTTGAAACTGACGGAAATAGCAGATCTACAAGATCTGTGAATTTGTAGATCTTCTCTTTTTGGCACGTGATGCGAGACACTATCGCACGCCGGGATATATATATATGAGAATGAAATTACACTGGTGATTCTGGCGCAAGCTATTTCAAAACATTTAATCAATTCAACGTAGAATGAACAAACGTGTTAAATGAACACTGTCTGTACTCTAGGCACTTAAAAAACTATGTCAAGATCAGGATTAGAACGCATGCAGCTCCCCCTGGCTTAGTTTTTTAGCCTGTTGTCTCAGTCACTGCTATAACTTTACAAATTGTGTTTATTATTAATGTGATTAATGTAATTATTGACTTTTATTATTGGTTATTAGGCTACAGGAAATTGTGAAACATACGATACAATTCAAAATTTTCAGCAATCAAACTCAAACAATAAGGCTCAGTGTGTTGTCTGTTGTATTGAAGTGACACGCTATGCTTTCACAGTCACACCGCTTCATTTGATGTAGCAGGCGGGGCACGCAGTCTCACGGGCACCCATGTGCATGCCAGTGCATCTGCGGGCGTGTTGATCTTCTTGCTCTCTATCTGGCGACCGGAGAAGATGATGAAGTTTACAATATTCTCAAATGGGAGCTTCTTTCTGAGCAACAGTTATTCTCCTCCTGGGGGTAAAATTGTTACGTAGGAGGAATCTAGTAAGCCACCCGGTAGTCGCCCGGGTTGCCAAAAATCGTTATTTGTGGACCTGCCTTGTATTGCTTTAAAGATGAACAGCCGCAGCAGAGAAACGGACGGAAGCAGAGCAGTCCCCACAACAAAATGTACGATTCTGTGCCTATCGGTACATAACTCAAACGGCGCTGAAATCTGTCTGGAGCCGCAAAACCTATTTTAGCCCACTAATGCGGTGCCGCGCCAATAAATGTGTTGCAGGCTTTGACGCAAATTTGACAGAAATGTTTAAACTTTTATTTATACTTTTATATTTATTTATTCTACACATCTTTACAGTATTGGAGCACGTACAAATCTATGTCTCATATTACAGCAACGATAAATACAATTTTAAATGTGAAAAAATAACATTGTTAATTTCCATATAATGTTTTCTATAGCTACAGGAAGCCACAAGGGAAGGGCTCGTAGATTGTCTAAACTTTAAACAAAATGCTAAAATAGTAGATATACAAGCTCATGACGTCTCACATTGTGACACATTGTAAGCTTGTAGATTGGCTGTATTAAAAAAATATTTAACTGATCATTTTTTTTAAAGAGATGGTGAGATGGTTAGAGCATTCCACACTTTGGTGTCAGAGTAGTAGAATGATAATGTTCTATAAGTGGGTGTCAGAGTAGTAGAATGATAATGTTCTATAAGTGGGTGTCAGAGTAGTAGAATGATAATGTTCTATAAGTGGTGTCAGAGTAGTAGAATGATTATGTTCTATAAGTGGGTTTTACAGAGTAGTAGAATGATTATGTTCTATAAGTGGGTGTCACAGTAGTAGAATGATTATGTTCTATAAGTGGGTGTCAGAGTAGTAGAATGATTATGTTCTATAAGTGGTGTCAGAGTAGTAGAATGATTATGTTCTATAAGTGGGTTTTACAGAGTAGTAGAATGATTATGTTCTATAAGTGGGTGTCACAGTAGTAGAATGATTATGTTCTATAAGTGGGTGTCAGAGTAGTAGAATGATTATGTTCTATAAGTGGTGTCAGAGTAGTAGAATGAGTATGTTCTATAAGTGGGTTTTACAGAGTAGTAGAATGATTATGTTCTATACGTGGGTGTCACAGTAGTAGAATGATTATGTTCTATAAGTGGTGTCAGAGTAGTAGAATGAGTATGTTCTATAAGTGGGTTTTACAGAGTAGTAGAATGATTATGTTCTATAAGTGGGTTTTACAGAGTAGTAGAATGAGTATGTTCTATAAGTGGGTGTCAGAGTAGTAGAATGATTATGTTCTATAAGTGGGTGTCAGAGTAGTAGAATGATTATGTTCTATAAGTGGGTTTTACAGAGTAGTAGAATGAGTATGTTCTATAAGTGGGTTTTACAGAGTAGTAGAATGAGTATGTTCTATAAGTGGGTTTTACAGAGTAGTAGAATGATAATGTTCTATAAGTGGGTGTCAGAGTAGTAGAATGATTATGTTCTATAAGTGGGTGTCACAGTAGTAGAATGATTATGTTCTATAAGTGGGTGTCAGAGTAGTAGAATGAGTATGTTCTATAAGTGGGTTTTACAGAGTAGTAGAATGATTATGTTCTATAAGTGGGTGTCAGAGTAGTAGAATGATAATGTTCTATAAGTGGGTTTTACAGAGTAGTAGAATGAGTATGTTCTATAAGTGGGTGTCAGAGTAGTAGAATGATTATGTTCTATAAGTGGGTGTCAGAGTAGTAGAATGATTATGTTCTATAAGTGGGTTTTACAGAGTAGTAGAATGAGTATGTTCTATAAGTGGGTTTTACAGAGTAGTAGAATGATTATGTTCTATAAGTGGGTGTCAGAGTAGTAGAATGATTATGTTCTATAAGTGGGTGTCAGAGTAGTAGAATGATTATGTTCTATAAGTGGGTTTTACAGAGTAGTAGAATGAGTATGTTCTATAAGTGGGTTTTACAGAGTAGTAGAATGATTATGTTCTATAAGTGGGTGTCAGAGTAGTAGAATGATTATGTTCTATAAGTGGGTGTCAGAGTAGTAGAATGAGTATGTTCTATAAGTGGGTTTTACAGAGTAGTAGAATGATTATGTTCTATAAGTGGGTGTCAGAGTAGTAGAATGAGTATGTTCTATAAGTGGGTTTTACAGAGTAGTAGAATGATTATGTTCTATAAGTGGGTGTCAGAGTAGTAGAATGATTATGTTCTATAAGTGGGTGTCAGAGTAGTAGAATGAGTATGTTCTATAAGTGGGTGTCAGAGTAGTAGAATGAGTATGTTCTATAAGTGGGTTTTACAGAGTAGTAGAATGATTATGTTCTATAAGTGGGTGTCAGAGTAGTAGAATGATTATGTTCTATAAGTGGGTGTCAGAGTAGTAGAATGATTATGTTCTATAAGTGGGTTTTACAGAGTAGTAGAATGATTATGTTCTATAAGTGGGTGTCAGAGTAGTAGAATGATTATGTTCTATAAGTGGGTGTCAGAGTAGTAGAATGATTATGTTCTATAAGTGGTGTCAGAGTAGTAGAATGATTATGTTCTATAAGTGGGTTTTACAGAGTAGTAGAATGATTATGTTCTATAAGTGGGTGTCACAGTAGTAGAATGATTATGTTCTATAAGTGGGTGTCAGAGTAGTAGAATTATTATGTTCTATAAGTGGTGTCAGAGTAGTAGAATGAGTATGTTCTATAAGTGGGTTTTACAGAGTAGTAGAATGATTATGTTCTATAAGTGGGTGTCAGAGTAGTAGAATGAGTATGTTCTATAAGTGGGTGTCAGAGTAGTAGAATGATTATGTTCTATAAGTGGGTGTCAGAGTAGTAGAATGATTATGTTCTATAAGTGGGTTTTACAGAGTAGTAGAATGAGTATGTTCTATAAGTGGGTTTTACAGAGTAGTAGAATGAGTATGTTCTATAAGTGGGTTTTACAGAGTAGTAGAATGATAATGTTCTATAAGTGGGTGTCAGAGTAGTAGAATGATTATGTTCTATAAGTGGGTGTCACAGTAGTAGAATGATTATGTTCTATAAGTGGGTGTCAGAGTAGTAGAATGAGTATGTTCTATAAGTGGGTTTTACAGAGTAGTAGAATGATTATGTTCTATAAGTGGGTGTCAGAGTAGTAGAATGAGTATGTTCTATAAGTGGTGTCAGAGTAGTAGAATGATAATGTTCTATAAGTGGGTTTTACAGAGTAGTAGAATGAGTATGTTCTATAAGTGGGTGTCAGAGTAGTAGAATGATTATGTTCTATAAGTGGGTGTCAGAGTAGTAGAATGATTATGTTCTATAAGTGGGTTTTACAGAGTAGTAGAATGAGTATGTTCTACAAGTAAGACGCGCGAACGCGGTAAGCGAACGCAAAAAAAAAAAAAAAAGAATGAAAAAAAATATGTAAAAAAAAGTAACCAATAAAAAAATTTTAATTTTTTTTAAAAAAATCTGCGTTAAAAGGAGCATCTTAGAAAAATACAAATTCACCAAAAAAAAACTTTGAATGTTTTTGAACAATTCAACAAAGTGTTTGAAGTGCCTGTTTCACCCACTTCCGGGGGGCGGAGCCAAAATCCGAGCCCGAAGTATTTGTTCGTAGACCCCCACTTAGGGGGGGTAGAAAAAGTTTCGGAGCGATTCGGGCACTTTTCATTTAACATGGGGTTTCAATGGGGAGTTTTTAGGAGCCTTCTCCGGGGCGTGGCTTCCGGGGGAAGGGGCGGGCTTCAACGCAACCTTGACAGGTGTGTTCAGTTTTCAAAGACCTTTCATTTGATGTATGGTACGTCTATATTGGACATTTACTTGGCTGCACACAGGGCTGAGGATATACTGCACACAGAGACACAGACAGAGATTACTGCACACAGAGACACAGAGACACAGAGAGAGAGAGACACAACCCAAGCAGGGTTACATAGTAAGCTCCACTTGGTCGGAGGCGCGGCTTCGCCGCGCCTCCTCCCGCGTTCGCAATAAGTGGGTTTTACAGAGTAGTAGAATGATTATGTTCTATAAGTGGGTTTTACAGAGTAGTAGAATGATTATGTTCTATAAGTGGGTGTCAGAGTAGTAGAATGATTATGTTCTATAAGTGGGTGTCAGAGTAGTAGAATGATTATGTTCTATAAGTGGGTTTTACAGAGTAGTAGAATGAGTATGTTCTATAAGTGGGTTTTACAGAGTAGTAGAATGATTATGTTCTATAAGTGGGTGTCAGAGTAGTAGAATGATTATGTTCTATAAGTGGGTGTCAGAGTAGTAGAATGAGTATGTTCTATAAGTGGGTTTTACAGAGTAGTAGAATGATTATGTTCTATAAGTGGGTGTCAGAGTAGTAGAATGAGTATGTTCTATAAGTGGGTTTTACAGAGTAGTAGAATGATTATGTTCTATAAGTGGGTGTCAGAGTAGTAGAATGATTATGTTCTATAAGTGGGTGTCAGAGTAGTAGAATGAGTATGTTCTATAAGTGGGTGTCAGAGTAGTAGAATGAGTATGTTCTATAAGTGGGTTTTACAGAGTAGTAGAATGATTATGTTCTATAAGTGAGTGTCAGAGTAGTAGAATGATTATGTTCTATAAGTGGGTGTCAGAGTAGTAGAATGATTATGTTCTATAAGTGGGTGTCAGAGTAGTAGAATGAGTATGTTCTATAAGTGGGTTTTACAGAGTAGTAGAATGATTATGTTCTATAAGTGGTGTCAGAGTAGTAGAATGATTATGTTCTATAAGTGGGTTTTACAGAGTAGTAGAATGATTATGTTCTATAAGTGGGTGTCAGAGTAGTAGAATGAGTATGTTCTATAAGTGGGTGGCACCAGATTGTTGTCTAGTGTTAGGGTTAGGGTGTCACTCACTTTGGGAAGGTAGTTAGTCAGGTAAGAGGGTATGGAGGGCATGGAGGCCTCTTTAATTATTTATTAATTTAGACAATAAATCAGATCTTATGAAATAACTTCATAGTATTTTCATTAGTTAATATGTAGGTACTTTTACTTCTGCTTGAGTCATTATTTAAAGTTACAGTTTTTGATTACTATACTCTGTCTGTCTGACCGGGTCCCTCAGGGCTCCTTTTCCCTCTACACCAAATATGTTAGCCGAAAATAGCCGATCTACAAGCTCACAATGTGTTGCATTGCAACATGTTGTGAGCTTGAAGATCTGCTATTTTAGTATTATTATTACAGAATAGGTCACTAGGGTTCAAGTGGTTAATTAAAGCTGTCATCTGGAACTGATTTTAATTCATAAAACTTTTTTATTTATTTTTTATTTTGTTTGTTAAACACTTAACACCAAGCATGTTCCCTGAATATATCAGATCTACAAGCTCACAACCACAAATAATTCCTCAAAGAACCTTCTTTGAACCATTAACCACTTAAACCCCTGCATCCCAATGTTGACATGTCTTAATACGTGAGGATTCATCAAAAATAGCAGATCTACAAGCTCACAACACATTGCGTTGCGACACGGCTGTGAGCTAGTAGATCTGCTGTTTTCAGTGGTATAAATTAACTGAGTACATTTACTCAAGTACAATTTAAAGGTATTTTTATAGTATTTCCAGTTTTCTGTACTTTTACTTCTACTCCACTACATCTCAAAGGCAAATATTGTACTTTTACTCCACTACAATTATTTAAAAACTTTAGTTTAATACTAGTTACTTTGTAGATTTTTATTATTACAAAACATACATTAACTACTTCAGCCCATATAAAAAATAGCAGATCTACAAGCTCACAAGGTGTCGTGATGCGACACATTGTGAGCTTATAGATCTGCTGTTTTCAAAACATACATTTGAAAACTTGTGAAATGGGACATTCTGCATAATGAGTACTTTTACTTTTGGTACTTTAAGTACATTTTGATACCAATACTTTTGTAATTTTAATCAAGTACATTTCGAATTCCGGACTTTTACTTATAACAGAGTATTTTTATATTGCATTATTAATACTTTAACTTAAAGGGATACTTCACTTTCGGGCCGGGGACACATTTAAAAAAAATATTAAAAATAAATGAAAAAAGTTATGGAAAATTCATGGCCCCCTCACGACACGCAGTGTCCTACTAATGTGTGAGGGGGCCATGAATTTTCCATAACTTTTTTCATTTATTTTTAATATTTTTTTTAAATGTGTCCCCGGCCCGAAAGTGAAGTATCCCTTTAAAGGAGGAGTTCACCCAAAAAATGATTTATTTTCTATCAATTGCACACCCTATGAAGCCTTGAATCCATGGATTCTTTTTTGTTTTTGTGGCATTCCTAAGCTAATAATTTGATTTCCGTCTCCTACCGGCTAATGTATCCGGTAGGAGACACAAAGTAGATTATTTGTGTCTCCTACCGGAAATACACACGGTCAACAAATTATTGTCTTAGGAATGCCACAAAAACAAAAAATAATCGATGAAATCAAGGCTTCATGGGGTGTGTAATTGATAGAAAATAAGTAAAATTTTGGGTGAACTCCTCCTTTAGGGCGCGCTCCCACCAAGAGTTGGCTGGCCGCTGTTTGCAGAATCTGCCAATGCATTGTCAATGCAAATGCGTTGATTCACGCAAGAGCAGATTTTTCCGCTAGTCGCGCAGACCTTGCGTTTATCTGCTCTCCGCGACTAAGCATAAAACTGCTGGAGGCAGGCGCTGATTTTCTCCCTCTGTCCAATCGGGTGAGTCGAAGGCGGACCGTCTCAAGACTCAGGAAGTAACATGGTGCTCAAGGCAGCAGGCACAGGCGGTGCGGGCAACGGGGAGGCTCCTGAAAGTGAGTGACAGGCGCGACACTCCCGTTTTTTAGAATCCGCTGGCTGCAAAAAACTGTGGCCGCGCACAACCTGCGTTTAACAGCGGCCAGCCAACTCTTGGTGGGAGCGCGCCCTTAAGTAAAAAACTTGAGTACTTTTTCCACCACTGGCTATTTTCGACAGAGATTTGGTGTAGAGGGAAAAACTGAGCAGATCAAGTACAGAGCCCTGGGAGACACCGGTTGATGAAGGGTTAAAGTGGTTAATGGTTCTTTATAGCATTGGTTCTCAAAGTGGGGTCCGGGGACCCCCAGGGGTCCTTGGGGGGTTCCAGGGGGTCCTCAGCAAAATGGAACCACTTTATCCATATTTCATATGTTGGCTGTTTAAATATAGCAGATCTATAAGCTCACAGCGCATCACTTTGTGCCGCGCTGCGAGCTTATAGATCTGCTATTTTAGATATGTTTTGAAAAATATTGAAAATGTTTGGAAACAAGTTGAATAATTGTGATCGTTTTTAACATAAATCTTCTCTTCTGGGGGTCCCTGGAACAACACATTTTCAGATGGGGGTCCACAGACAGATACATATAAATGTGGGGGTCCCTGGCACAACACATTTTCAGATGGGGGTCCACAGACAAATACATATAAATGTGGGGGTCCTTGACACTAAAAGCTAGAATTACTGCTTTATAGAAGCATTTAAATAGTTAAATAATGATTCTTTAAAGAACGTTTCTTCTACGGCCTCAACAACCGTGTGTGTGTGTGTGTGTGTGTGTGTGTGTGTGTGTGTGTGTGTGTGTGTGTGTGTGTGTCTGTGTGTCTGTGTGTCTGTCTGTGTGTCTGTGTGTCTGTCTGTGTGTCTGTGTGTCTGTGTGTCTGTCTGTGTGTGTGTGTGTGTGTGTGTGTGTGTGTGTGTGTGTGTGTGTCTGTGTGTGTCTGTGTGTGTCTGTGTGTGTGTGTGTGTGTGTGTGTGTGTGTGTGTGTGTGTGTGTGTGTGTGTGTGTGTGTGTGTGTGTGTCTGTGTCTGTGTGTGTGTGTGTGTGTGTGTGTGTGTGTGTGTCTGTGTGTCTGTCTGTCTGTCTGTCTGTCTGTCTGTCTGTGTGTGTGTGTGTGTGTGTGTGTGTGTGTGTGTGTCTGTCTGTGTGTGTGTGTGTGTGTGTGTGTGTGTGTGTGTGTGTGTGTCTGTGTCTGTGTGTCTGTGTGTCTGTCTGTGTGTCTGTCTGTGTGTGTGTGTGTGTGTGTGTGTGTCTGTGTGTCTGTGTGTGTGTGTGTGTGTGTGTGTGTGTGTGTCTGTGTCTGTGTGTCTGTGTGTCTGTCTGTGTGTCTGTCTGTGTGTGTGTGTGTGTGTGTGTGTGTGTGTGTGTGTGTGTGTGTGTGTCTGTCTGTCTGTCTGTCTGTCTGTCTGTCTGTCTGTCTGTCTGTCTGTCTGTCTGTCTGTCTGTCTGTCTGTCTGTCTGTCTGTCTGTCTGTCTGTCTGTCTGTCTGTCTGTCTGTCTGTCTGTGTGTGTGTGTGTGTGTGTCTGTGTCTGTGTGTCTGTGTGTGTCTGTCTGTCTGTCTGTCTGTCTGTCTGTCTGTCTGTCTGTCTGTCTGTCTGTCTGTCTGTCTGTGTGTGTGTGTGTGTGTGTGTGTGTGTGTGTGTGTGTGTGTGTGTCTGTGTGTCTGTGTGTCTGTCTGTGTGTCTGTGTGTGTGTGTGTGTGTGTGTGTGTGTGTCTGTCTGTCGGGGGGGCCGCCGCCGGGCTGGTGCTCACTGCAGCCATGGATGGGGTGGGTAGGGGGTCCGTAGGGGGGGTCCCCGCTGGTTCTTCAGATATAAAAAATAAAAATCCCCCGTTTGTTCTTGGACTGTGTGTGTGTGTGTGTGTGTGTGTGTGTGTGTGTGTGTGTGTGTGTGTGTGTGTGTGTGTGTGTGTGTGTGTGTGTGTCTGTGTCTGTGTGTGACTCAGTGAATGATGTGTTTAATGTTTACTGTGTTGTTTTTCTCATCAGATTATCATCGTCTCACACTGGACACAAACACAGCAAACAGCTGGCTCTCTCTGTCTGAAGACAACAGGAAGGTGACACATGACAGACAGGTTCATCATTATCCTCCTCATCCTGACAGGTTTGATGGACAGAGACAGGTTCTGTGTTCAGAGGGTCTGACTGGACGCTGTTACTGGGAGGTAGAGTGGGAGGGGGTGCAGGTTTCTATAGCAGTGACTGACAGAGGAATCAGCAGGAAAGGACAGGGTGATGACTGTAGGCTAGGAGACAATGACAAGTCCTGGTGTCTGCTCTGTATGGAAGGTTACAGGTACAGAGTCACACACAATAGTAAGGTGACTCACCTCCCTGTCAGTGCCTCTGAAGGCTCTAACAGAGCAGCAGTGTATCTAGACTGTTCTGCTGGAACTCTGTCATTCTATCAAATATCAGAGGACATTCTGACACACCTGTTCACCTTCAGGGACACATTCACTGAACCTCTCTATGCTGGGTTCTGGTTAAACCCCTCCTCCTCAGTGTGTCTGTGTGAGCAGAGATAGAGTCTCTATGTGACATCAGGTCGTCATGGTTACTCAACATGTCTGAGTGAGTCCAGGTTGTCATGGTTACCACAAGTACTTCAATCTGTAGATCAGTGTTTCTCAAACATTTTCATGTCAGGGACCCCCATATGAACATATTCTGTTCCAGGGACCCCCATGTGAACATATTCTGTTCCAGGGACCCCCATATGAACATATTCTGTTCCAGGGACCCCCATGTGAACATATTCTGTTCCAGGGACCCCCATATGAACATATTCTGTTCCAGGGACCCCCATGTGAACATATTCTGTTCCAGGGACCCCCATATGAACATATTCTGTTCCAGGGACCCCCATGTGAACATATTCTGTTCCAGGGACCCCCATATGAACATATTCTGTTCCAGGGACCCCCATGTGAACATATTCTGTTCCAGGGACCCCCATATGAACATATTCTGTTCCAGGGACCCCCATGTGAACATATTCTGTTCCAGGGACCCCCATATGAACATATTCTGTTCCAGGGACCCCCATGTGAACATATTCTGTTCCAGGGACCCCCATGTGAACATATTCTGTTCCAGGGACCCCCATGTGAACATATTCTGTTCCAGGGACCCCCATGTGAACATATTCTGTTCCAGGGACCCCCATGTGAACATATTCTGTTCCAGGGACCCCCATGTGAACATATTCTGTTCCAGGGACCCCCATGTGAACATAGTCTGTTCCAGGGACCCCCATGTGAACATATTCTGTTCCAGGGACCCCCATGTGAACATAGTCTGTTCCAGGGACCCCCATGTGAACATAGTCTGTTCCAGGGACCCCCATAGGCAGAGATGTTTTTTGTAAAGTCACATTTTAACCCATTTAGACCGGGAACGCATCTGTGTCACCTTTTGGACTTCTTTAGGCTATTCAAAAATAGCAGATCTACAAGCTCATAGCGCGGCACCGAGTGCCGCGCTATGAGCTTGTAGATCTGCTATTTTTGTAAAATCGTGAACATTTGTAAAAAAAAGAAATTATCGTCCTCAGGTCTTAATGGGTTAATAAGAAAAACTGCAGATCTACAAGCTCACAACGCTTCGCCGCTTGTGAGCTTCTGTAACTGAATCAACTGATTCAATCATTTAGCTGGGGACCCCCTGGAACCCCTGGGGGTCCCCAGACCACACTTTGAGAACCAGTGATCTAGACATTGTTTCTCAACATCAGGTCCGGGGCCCACTAGGGGTCCATATGGACTCTTACAGCAGTGGTTCTCAAACCTGTTCAAGTCAAGGACCCCCAGATTAAAATATGTGTTTGTGCCAGGGACCCCCATCTGAAAATGTGTTGTGTCAGGGACCCCCATCTGAAAACGTGTTGTGTCAGGGACCCCCATCTGAAAATGTGTTGTACCAGGGACCCCCATCTGAACATGTGTTGTGTCAGGGACCCCCATCTGAAAATGTGTTGTGCCAGGGACCCCCATCTGAAAATGTGTTGTACCAGGGACCCCCATCTGAACATGTGTTGTGTCAGGGACCCCCATCTGAAAATGTGTTGTACCAGGGACCCCCATCTGAAAATGTGTTGTACCAGGGACCCCCATCTGAAAATGTGTTGTACCAGGGACCCCCATCTGAACATGTGTTGTGTCAGGGACCCCCATCTGAAAACGTGTTGTACCAGGGACCCCCATCTGAAAACGTGTTGTACCAGGGACCCCCATCTGAAAACGTGTTGTGCCAGGGACCCCCATCTGAAAATGTGTTGTACCAGGGACCCCCAGAGGAGAAGATTTATGTTTACCAGAAAAATCTAAATTATTCAAAATGCTCCAAACATTTTCAATATTTTTCTCTTTTCAAACACAACAGATCTACAAGCTCACAGCGCGGCACAAGGTGCCGCGCTGTGAGCTTGTAGATCTGCTGTTTTTGTGTTGCCAACGCATAACATTATAAAGTGGTTAACACATGGAACCATTTATTATCTTTGGGACTCTAAACTACACTATAAAATTATAAGAGTTCATTTAACTCAGAGTTACAGACCTGTAAGGGTCCATTTGGTTCCATTTAAACGCTGTCAGAGTTACAGACCTGTAAGGGTCCATTTGGTTCCATGTGTACACTCTCAAGAGTTACAGACCTGTAAGGGTCCATTTGGACCCCTTGGGGGTCCCCAGACCTGACATTGAAAAGCGGAGGTCTAGACCAGCGGTTCTCAAAGTGTGGTCCGGGGACCCCCAGGGGTCCTTGAGGGGGTTCCAGGGAGGGTTTAAAGTTAAACATATATAAATTGACATTTTCAAAATGGCAGATCTACAAGCTCACAACGTGTGAACTTGTAGATCTGCCATTTTCAAATACATCTTGGAACATATTTTGGAATATGTTTTGAAACATTTGAATAACACAGATCTTGTATGGGGGTCCCTGGTACAACATGTTTTCAGAGGAGGGGTCCACGGAAATCCTCTCTAACACCAGTTCACTATTAGTCTCCTTCTCTTTGATTCAGTCATCACCACAGGGAGATCAGATTACATCAGATTAGATTACATTAAATCAGATTACATTAGATTAGATTACATTACATTAAATCAGATGCTGCACAAACCTCCACTCCACAGATGTATAAATATGTATCATATCATAATACTGATGATGACGACGACGATGATGTAAATATCAGGGTCATACGTCTGTCTCTCATGTAGAAACACACTCATGTATTTGATATAAATATGTATCATAAATAGTGATGATGTAAATATCAGGGTCATACGTGTGTCTCTCATGTAGAAACACACTCATGTATTTGATGTCTATTTGACACAACAGAGTGAGGAACAGTGTGTGTTTGACTCTGGATTCAAACATCCACTAAATGCATTCATCAATGAAGTCAAATCATTCATTGTTTATCTATTGATTCATTATTAGATCATTGTTTCATTATGTTTTCATTCCATATTATTCTCATTCTTCATAATGTTTCATTTCATGTGTTATTGTACGATCATTAAAGATGACATCATCTTCTCAGAGAGAGAGAGATTATTATATTAAGGTCATTTGTAGAAATAAACTGTAATTGTTTAATAAATGTTTTGAAAGTCTGTCGTTGTTCCTGTGTATTAATATTATTAGGACATTATTTCTGTTGCTTGCAGTGGTGGAAAGTAACTAAGTACATTTACTCAAGTACTGTATTTTCTTTTACTTTACTGGAGTGTTTCCAATAATTTTTTTACAATTTTACTTCTACTCCACTACATCTCAAAGGCAGATATTTTTACTCCACTACAATTATTTGAACACTTTACTTACTAGTTACTTTGTAGATTTTTAGTATTATAACAAACCGCTTCAGACCTATATATACACTTCCACAATTTGAAAGTAGCTGATCTACAAGCTCACAACGCGTCGCTTTGTGACGCGTTGGAGGCTTGTAGATCTGCTATTTTCAAAGGATTTTTATTCATTGTATACATTTGAAAACGGGACATTCTGCATAATGAGTACTTTTACTTTTGGTACTTTAAGTGCATTTTGATGCCAATACTTTTGTACTTTTACTCAAGTACATTTTGAATACCGAACGTGATTGACTTGGTCTGCTCTTTTTTTACCTTCTAAACCATTGCCAAAAATATCTGATCTACCAGCTCACAACACACTGTGACGCATTGTGAGCTTGTAGATCTGCTATTTTATGCAAATGTTCAACTATATGGAATATGGATGCTAGGGTTCAAGTGGTTCATGTAAAAAAAAAAACAGACCCCCCCCTGTAGTAACTCTGAGGACCCCCTAGAAGACCCCCTGTAGTAACTCTGAGGACCCCCTAGAGCCCTTGTTGAAGACTTGAACACTTTCTCAAACTTGTTCATGTCAAGGACCCCCAAAATTACATGTATTTGACCGAAGACCCCCATCTCAAAATATTATTTTTGTTCCAGCGACCCCCCCCCCCCCGAAAGATTAGACTTACAAATGTTCCCTTTAAAAATATGTGTATTAAAATATTTGTGTGTAAATATAGTGTCCCTCTGGAGTGAGTGTGTAAATATAGTGTTCCTCTGGAGTGAGTGTGTAAATATAGTGTCCCTCTGGAGTGAGTGTGTAAATATAGTGTTCCTCTGGAGTGAGTGTGTAAATATAGTGTCTCTCTGGAGTGAGTGTGTAAATATAGTGTTCCTCTGTAGTGAGTGTGTAAATATAGTGTTCCTCTGGAGTGAGTGTGTAAATATAGTGTCTCTCTGGAATGAGTGTGTAAATATAGTGTTCCTCTGGAGTGAGTGTGTAAATATAGTGTCTCTCTGGAGTGAGTGTGTAAATATAGTGTTCCTCTGTAGTGAGTGTGTAAATATAGTGTTCCTCTGGAGTGAGGAGCTGGGATGCATGTCCCACGGTCTCACCAGGTCATGCACTTAGTTCGTGTTGCTTTCAAATCTAGATATTAAAACTTGTGTCAGGTATGTTTATATCACCACCAGTCAGTCAATCAATGCAATTTGAAATGTCCCTCTGGAGTGAGTGTGTAAATATAGTGTCCCTCTATATATCTATATAGCTTTGCTGTTTGCATCTTCAATTAACCAATCTAGAATCCCCATGTCCAAGAGTGTAACATTAGCAGCTTCACCAGCGCTAGTTACGAGGCTGGGCAACGCTAGATAATTAACACCAGCTGTGCGTGTGCGCGTGTGTGCGTGCGCGTTTGTGCGCGTGTGTGCGTGCGTGTGTGTGCGCGCACGTGTCTGAGAGTGGTTCTGCTGGGGACCAGGGCGTCCCCAGCAGAACCTGCAGCAAAACTGAAATTGCTTTAGGACAAATTGCTTTAGGAAAGACCTGAAATTGCTTTAGGACAACCCGGCTCTTACGTGTCTGCTAAGGTACTGCGCAGCCTGTGTGGAGAGAGTCTCTTATGTGCGGTGTTTGGGAAACGGCACGTAGACCCTTCGTAAGGACCGCACGTAAGTCCCTAAGCAGCATCTCTTTGGTAAACGCGGCCAATGAGTGTTCATATGGCTGTGTATGGAAGACATGCAATAATATCCTGCTGTATTGTAACCCTATCAATCACTGGTAAAACAATCCAACGTTCATCTAGAGTACTGCTGATGATTGTAGAGTGGGCAATTAGACTGGAGCAAGCTCAGATAAATTATAAGTTGTAGTTGTAACTATTACAAACTATTCACATCCAACACAAAGGTTTTTGCTAGGCAAAAATACACCCTTTGCCATGCACTTATTGCCATGCATATAGGCTCACGTCTACACCTTTTGTCATTCATATGTATTGATGTTATAACATATGAAATGTAATGTTTTCATATTGGTCAAGGTGTGCTGTCACAATGTTTCCGCATTACATCTGCATGTTTTTATAGTGTGTGCGTGTCCGCGCATTTAACGCACGTGCACGAAAATGCACGTGCACGTGACTGCGCATGCATGTACGCTCCCCGCTTCTAAAAGTAGCACTAAAACACTGAACACACCCACTCTCACATTGGATATGTTATCCAATTAATTATTGTTCATATTCCATCCTGATTGGCTAAGATTCACATCTAAAGTTTGCTGTAGTGGCTTGTTTGAACAAAATGTCGCAAATCATGAACGCAGCGTCCGAATGCAGTCAAACTTTGCACGCACATTCACACTATGTTGAGGAACAAATGCCACCCTTTTTAACATTGGCCTGTTATAGCGCCACCAGCAGGACTAATTTTGCAAAACACATTTTTGGAACACATCAACTTTCAATTCCAGAGCCACAAACCAACAGTCACTGAACATGTTTCACTGCCACACCGGGCCCCAACATGACAGCAACATGTTTCACTGCCACACCGGGCCCCAACATGACAGCAACATGTTTCACTGCCACACCGGGCCCCAACATGACAGCAACGTGTTTCACTGCCACACCGGGCCCCAACATGACAGCAACATGTTTCACTGTCACACCGGGCCCCAACATGACAGCAACGTGTTTCACTGCCACACCGGGCCCCAACATGACAGCAACATGTTTCACTGTCACACCGGGCCCCAACATGACAGCAACATGTTTCACTGTCACACCCGGCCCCAACATGACAGCAACATGTTTCACTGCCACACCGGGCCCCAACATGACAGCAACATGTTTCACTGTCACACCGGGCCCCAACATGACAGCAACATGTTTCACTGTCACACCCGGCCCCAACATGACAGCAACATGTTTCACTGCCACACCGGGCCCCAACATGACAGCAACATGTTTCACTGCCACACCGGGCCCCAACATGACAGCAACATGTTTCACTGCCACACCGGGCCCCAACATGACAGCAACATGTTTCACTGCCACACCCCCAACATGACAACAACATGTTTCACTGCCACACCGGGCCCCAACATGACAGCAACATGTTTCACTGCCACACCCCCAACATGACAGCAACATGTTTCACTGCCACACCGGGCCCCAACATGACAGCAACATGTTTCACTGCCACACCCCCAACATGACAACAACATGTTTCACTGCCACACCGGGCCCCAACATGACAGCAACATGTTTCACTGCCACACCGGGCCCCAACATGACAGCAACATGTTTCACTGCCACACCCCCAACATGACAACAACATGTTTCACTGCCACACCCCCAACATGACAGCAACATGTTTCACTGCCACACCGGGCCCCAACATGACAGCAACATGTTTCACTGCCACACCCCCAACATGACAGCAACATGTTTCACTGCCACACCCCCAACATGACAGCAACATGTTTCACTGCCACACCGGGCCCCAACATGACAGCAACATGTTTCACTGCCACACCCCCAACATGACAACAACATGTTTCACTGCCACACCGGGCCCCAACATGACAGCAACATGTTTCACTGCCACACCGGGCCCCAACATGACAGCAACATGTTTCACTGCCACACCCCCAACATGACAGCAACATGTTTCACTGCCACACCGGGCCCCAACATGACAGCAACATGTTTCACTGCCACACCGGGCCCCAACATGACAGCAACATGTTTCACTGCCACACCGGGCCCCAACATGACAGCAACATGTTTCACTGCCACACCCCCAACATGACAGCAACATGTTTCACTGCCACACCGGGCCCCAACATGACAACAACATGTTTCACTGCCACACCGGGCCCCAACATGACAGCAACATGTTTCACTGCCACACCCCCAACATGACAACAACATGTTTCACTGCCACACCGGGCCCCAACATGACAGCAACATGTTTCACTGCCACACCCCCAACATGACAGCAACATGTTTCACTGCCACACCGGGCCCCAACATGACAGCAACATGTTTCACTGCCACACCGGGCCCCAACATGACAGCAACATGTTTCACTGCCACACCCCCAACATGACAACAACATGTTTCACTGCCACACCGGGCCCCAACATGACAGCAACATGTTTCACTGCCACACCCCCAACATGACAACAACATGTTTCACTGCCACACCGGGCCCCAACATGACAACAACATGTTTCACTGCCACACCGGGCCCCAACATGACAGCAACATGTTTCACTGCCACACCCCCAACATGACAACAACATGTTTCACTGCCACACCGGGCCCCAACATGACAACAACATGTTTCACTGCCACACCCCCAACATGACAACAACATGTTTCACTGCCACACCGGGCCCCAACATGACAGCAACAGAGCTACTGTACATCTTGAACCACATCAGCACATGACACAAACAGCATCAAACACAAACAGCATCAAACACAAACAGCATACAACACAAACATCATACAACACAAACTGCAGCAGCAGCA
Organism: Gymnoscopelus braueri; assembly: GCF_963280865.1. NCBI lineage: Eukaryota > Metazoa > Chordata > Actinopteri > Myctophiformes > Myctophidae > Gymnoscopelus > Gymnoscopelus braueri. Next base: position 69,463 of record NW_027660482.1, on the reverse strand, counting down.
TCATCCAGCAAAGGAAAAGGAAAAATTAAGTCTGTCACAATTATTACATAATCACCTGAGCTCAAGTATTTCAGATAATCGCAATACTTTTTCGGATAATCGACATAATAATTTCCATGTTGAAAAATGTTCATATGTTTTCAAACATTTACAAAAAGAGTGGAAATAGCAGACTGCTGTTTCCACTATTCATGTTTTTTTTAAGTATAAAGTTATTGAGTTATGCAAGTTATTTGTCATATCTGACCCGTGCACCTTTTGTTTACAAAGACAGACACATTTTTATTAATAATGTTACAATGTTCAGTGTACGATGCAATAATTAATTAATTCAGACTAGAGGGGGGAGGGGGGTGTCCCCTGCAACACCTCTGCCAGCCTTGAGTATCTGAAAGAAAGAAAGAAAGAAAGAAAAAATAATTCAAGTAACCGATAGCCACGTATACGTATACTTTATTCTGTCACAACATGCAGCCTAGTATACGTATACTGTATCCTGTCACAGCATACACAGCCTAGTATACGTAGAGCTTGTAGATCGGCTATTTTCACAATGTTTGCCTCTTTTTCTTACGTAACATTTGGCCAATTTAGTATTAAAAGTCATAATTGTAACTTTATAAATGTGCAAATACCCTGTATACACTTATAGGGCATAGCAGTGGCGGCCATTTTGTCACTGATAGAAAACCCATTAATGTTTCCCATGGATATTTCCGAAAATATTTTTTATAAATGATGTTAAGCCTGGAACCAAGCCATCCAGGATCCTGATGAATGTGCCCAGTGGTGCAAAAAGCACTCAAAATCTTTACTTGAGTAAAAGTACCAATACAGCCATTTTCAAATACTCTATTAGAAGTAAAAGTCTGGTATTCAAACTTTACTTCAGTAAAAGAACAAAAGTATTGGCATCAAAATATTTACTTAAAGTACCAAAAGTAAAAGTACTCATTATGCACAAAGCGTTACGATGTGACGCGTTGAGAGTTTGTAGATCGGCTATTTTCAAATAGCCTAACTAGGCTATAGGGCTGAAGTGGTATGTTTTGTAATAATAATCCAAATCTACAAAAAAAATTGTAACCAAAGTTTTCAAATAATTGTAGTGGAGTAAAATATTTGTCTCTTGGATGGAGTGGAGTAGAAGTAAAAGTATTGAAAATGTAAAATACTCCAGTAAAGTAAAAGTGCCACAAAATTGTACAGTAGCCTACTTGAGTACATGTACTTAGTTACTTTACACCACTGACTAGGCCTGCAAACACAGCTCAACAATACAACATATTCACTTCACATCACACAACAATGCTTCATCCTGACTAGTTGTTGCTTTACCAAGTAAAATAAAAGTGAAATTAAACACACAAATTCCATCAATTCCTTCAATGCTAAGCCGCTAATTAGCTAAGCTAAGTCACCTGCAGAAACTCACCTCAGTTTGGTCAGATGGAGAATATGTCTCGTCACAAACGTGTTTTAGCAGCTTTCACCACTCTGGTAAACACTGACAACTCTACACAACGTTCATGTGGAGTAAAGTTGCGTTATGAGTTGTTTATTTTGCTCTTTTACTTCCAAATTTAGCAGAGCTTGTAACAAACTCTGTCTGTCTGTCTGTCTGTCTGTCTGTGTGCGTGTAAGGGGGGGGGGGGGCGAGGCTGACAATTGGAGGACTTATAAAGCCAGCCCCTCCCTCCCTGCTTCCTAGGGAGTGTGGAGCAATAACTAACTACCTCCCAGGGCAGGGTTTCTCAAAGTGGGTCCCCCGTGGCCAGTGGTGTGAAGTAACTAAGTACATTTACTCAAGTACTGTACTTACGTATTTTCACTTTACTGGAGTATTTCCAAATTTCAATACTTTTACTTCTACTCCACTACATCTCAGAGGAAAATATTGTACTTTTACAATTATTTGAAAACTTTAGTTACTAGTTACTTTGCACTTTAGATTATTACATTATAAAACATACATTAGCCACTTTAGCCCTATTTTATATATAGGCTATTTTCAAACATTTTAGTACTTTTACTTTTGGTACTTTAAGTACCTTTTGATACCAATACTTTTGTACTTTTACTCAAGTACATTTTGAATTCCGGACTTTTACTTGTAACGGAGTACTTCTGCATTGCAGTATTGATACTTTTACTAAAAAACATTTGATTACTTTTTCCACCACGGGCCGTGGCACCCTAGGGTGCCGTGACACAAATCCAGGGGTGCCACAGCAGGATGCTTTGATAATATTTGGAATTCATCAATATCACTTCAGTTTAACCACTTAGAGTTAGTAAACCGGACCTCACTACGTTCTTTTTTGATCCACAGCAAAAATCTTTGCCAAAAATGACAGATATACAAGCTCACAACGTGTCGCCCTTGCGACCTGTTTGTGAGCTTGTAGATCGGCTATGTTTGGCTAATGTTCCTCCCAGAATAGGGATGCTGGGGTTCAAGTGGTTAAACGTATAGTAGGCAGGCGCGCGGGAAGTCCTTAATACCTAGGGGGGCTGTGCGTCGGGGGGGACTCCTCCGGCGATTTTTTTTGTGATTTTTTGGGGGTTTTCTGTGTTTTTCCCCACACAAAAAGGCAGAAAGACAGTGCAAACACCAGGTTGAAGTTCATCCATGACCGTAACAGACTGCTATGATCCATAAAATATATATATATTATAAAAAATAAAATAAAACGTTTATTTATTTTTCTTCCCATCACCAGGGGGGCTGCTCCCATCACCAGGGGGGCTGCAGCCCCCATAGCCCCCCCCTTCCCGCGCCACTGATAGTAGGCCTATAACGTCAATCTGTCCTAAATCCTAAAGGAAACTGATATTCTCTCAAGTTTTCTCTGTGACACGCTGTATCTTAGGGGGAAAGATTGACATATTTGCGTAGCGTAATTTGACATAAATGTAAGGTGCTATAACGTAACGATGTTATTCAGGGGTGCTGTGAATGAAAAGGTTATTTACAGGGATGACCTGAGACATATATATATAAAGTGGTTAAAATGATAGTGACACTATATTAACGGTGCATCTGCACTAATTTAGCTGGTGTGATGCATAGACATATAAAGGTAGACGCCTCCTCCAGCTCTGAAGCGTCTGTATCTCGGGCGCACTTCCGCACAGCTAGCGGGAAACTTCCGCGTGCATCACAGAAGGGGGCGTTCGGTAGACCAATCAGAGGCAGGTGGGGGCGGGACGACTAGATTCTGACAAGTCCGGGAAAAGACGCGCTGTGATTGGCCAGTAGTTAATGCACTGTGATTGGCCAGTAGTCACTTTGAGTAGCAGCTTCCCCTGCGGTAGAGCCTTGTATTGGATACAGGTCGCTCCAATGAACTGCACAGACCAATGAGGTGTCTAGGTTTCTATATCTATGGTGTGATGTCCCACTCTAGGCTACAGTGGGTGTGTGTCAGTTGGGTTGCCTCCTAACTCTGCTTATTCCTAGGTGAGCAGGCCTGTAACCAGGCTTGATGGCTCATGGAGGGCACTCCAGAGCCTTCAAGTTCAGCTCATGTCATTCTCTCTTAAGAGAGACTCACAGAGACGACAGACCTGCCAGCACTCTTCCCTCAGTGCTCCATGTTCTTTTTCTTATAGGCTCAGCTTTCCATCCACACACCTGCACTACATCATATTCCACACAGCATAGTATACACGTTCAAATGTGGCGAGGTTGAAATAACAATATTTTGCTAATAGTAGCCGACTACGCCACCTGGGATTATGGAGCCCAGGACCAAAATCAGTGTAAAATACACAGAAACCAATGACATCAAACAGGTTCGTTTACCAGGGGTTGAGCAGAATTGAACCACAACAAACCAAGGGTGCAAGAAACAGATTTATTGCCAAATGTACAAAATGATTAAAACAAAAGTGGTGATCAGAGTCCTACTAGTAGCAATGTCCGTATGGTCCTTGTTTAAGGAGCAGAGCACAGTCCATACAGTCCATATAGTTTATCAGTCCTTCTCCTCTTCTCCCAGGGGGTCTCCTTTAAGGGTCAATAAAATAATTCACATCAGTTACACTGTCCCACAACGGCCTACTGTCTACAACACTCAATGCACACAAAAATAAGAGCTACAAAGTATTAAGTTTAACAGCATATAAAAGCATGCTCCAATTAATAATAAACCAGGCCAGGACTAGTGTTCACAAATGAATTAAATGTCCCAAACTGGAGCCTTCGAGTGGGGGCTGAATAACTAATAAACACACAAACTAAAATAATGGATTTAAAATAGCAGGTACACAGTGCACACACGCCGTCAAGCATCACCAGAGGGGCACTTAGCTTTGAAGAGGGGCAAGTCTTGACTTGGCCCCTCTGCCGAGTTGATTTGGCTTCCCCTCTCTCACTCCTGTCGCCTCATGGAGTAAACAGCACCACCAACGATCTACGCCCGTCCAACGCGGCTGCTGCCTCCCCTCCTGGCATCACCGCTGCTCTGTTGGAGCGGCTCGGTCCATTTGGCTTCTAGTGCATTCTCTCTACTGGCGTCCTCTCTCAGCCCCCCCACGGACAAGACCTCTCACAGGCGGACAGGCCACACCTCGCCTGGTGCCATAAGCAACCATTTCCCCGGCTGGGGTGTCCCTGTCCTCGATGCCCCGACTCGGCCCCCGTCCGCGGTGGCTCTCCTTCCCTCCAGCCAGGTCTCCGTCCTCCGCCCTCTGTTCCTCTCCACAGCTCTGCTCTGTCTACACTGCTCTCTGCCTTTTAAAGGTTGCATGCCCAGGTGCACCCAATCAAGCAGGTGCAGGTCCTTTCTCAATGAACTCATTTAAACTTTATGGACGCTGCAAAACCAACCCTGTCACACAGACACCACTGATTTACTAGGCTGCCCTACAGCGCGTCTGATATCTGGTCTAGAGGGGTGGGTTCAAAATCACCGGAGAGAGAATCTGTGGGCTCCCATTGGTTTTTTACCGATCTGTGCGCCCGCGCCCCTCCTCCTCCCCCAATGTGCAGCCAAAGATTGTTAATATAGCAAGATACACGATCTCAATTGGAGCCACAAGAGGCGAAATAGTACACAAATCCTACAAATAGTCTCCTAAGTAGGCGTGGTTTGCTTCTCCACCGACCAAGACCAACAGATCAGTGCAATTATTGCCATAAAGTGCAGCAACTTTAGGATACATTGAAGAGATGCAGGTAGCCTATATACATTTAAGGACCTTCTGTAAATTCAACACTTTTTTTTTAAAGTAAAAGACAATACTTTCAAGTAAATCAGGACAGTGGAAACCTTGACCATTAGAAAACATATTTATGTTGCTTCAGAGGGCATTACAGTCTGTTGATTTACCAACAGTCCAAAAATCTAATCAACTCAGAAAGCATAATAAACAGTTCAACATAAAGTGCCATTTGTGCCATTTAAAATGGTAAAATAAAAAAAAAAAAGTGCCAGTGATTGACCTCAATCCCTCCTATTCCTCCAATATCTCTGTTGCAAAACATAGCCCATAACCAATCAACATTTTAGTGACAACAAGCCCATTGGCCTCAGGATACCTCTCAGCCTACTTCTTCTGGTTCTTCTCTTTCAGCCAGTTGCTGAGACAAACTAGCCTGTTCACATTTTCAGAGCTCAAGGCTGCCCTTTTCTTTTGAACAATGTTACCTGCCAGTGAGAAAAGTCTCTCACAAGGGACAGAAGTGGCAGGGCTGCCCAGATACTTGCGTGCCAGGGTAGAAAGCTGTGGATGGGCCCCTGCATGAGTGGACCACCAGTGCAGTGGGCAGTCTGTCTCACTGATGGTGGGCTCTGCTCTGTAGCGTCTCAAAGCAATGTTAAACAGCAGGAGGCTCCTCTTCCTTGCTGGCTCCTCTGTGGTTTCTGGAGTGGCTCTGCCAGGTTCTTCTCGCAGCAGTGCCTCAACGCTGGCCCACACCCCTTCTCACTCTCCTCTTGGTAGACACTTTAGGTTCTTAAAGCGCGGGTCGAGTGCTGTAGCCACCGTGAGCCATCCATGGTTGAGTGTATCTTTGGGTTGAGACAGGTCCTTTGTGAAGGCAGCCTTGAACCTCACCACGTAGGCTGGGTCGTCATCTGAGACCTCCATGATGTGGGTCAGGTGGCGGAGAGAAGGTAACACCACAGAGCATGAGACATAAGTCTCACCCCCAAGGAGCTCAGTCACGTATCTGCAGTGGATAGTTTAGGAAAGTGATTTAATTGTTGGACCAATTAATAGTAGATTCAAATTGCATATAAAAAAACAAACAGTAGCAACTTATACTATAGTCATAGTGATATCGATATTCAGTTCATACAATTTTGGAAAAGTAATTTAATTTATATTGCACTATTCACAAAGGTTTTCAAGGGACAGTAATGTGTAATGAATCCCATTAATAAAACAGTTGGTGGGTGTTTACCTGCATGGTTCAAGGAGGGTCTCCAGCCTCTGCAGTTTGTCCCACTCTGCTGTAGTCAACATGGTTAGCTTGTGCTTCTGTGTGGCTAGAGTAGCCTTCACAGCCTCTTGGTTCTTCAACAGACGAGAAATCATAAACAGTGTTGAATTCCACCTTGTGGACACGTCCTGTATCAGTGGCTCTTTTTCTTGTCCATTTTCTTTTTGCTCCTGGTGCAGTTCCTCTGTGTTTGAGGGGCTGTGTTTAAAATGCCCCACTATCTTGAGACATTTTGCCAATGTGTCTGTAAACCCACTGTCACCAAGGCAAACAGTGATGGTCCTCTGCAACACGTGAGCAACACACTGCATGTGCTGGAATGTGAGCTTTCAGAAAAATAAATAACGCACATCCTCCGTTCTTTGGTGCTGAGCTTTAACTGTAAAAACAGTGATAATGAGACAAAGATAGGGCTCACAACTCACTTTTGTGCTCCAGGTTTTATTCAAACAAAACAGCTGATGATGATCAGCTGTTTTGTTGGAATGTGAGCTTTCTCATTGCAGCAATCATGGTTCGGGCACTGTCTGTTCCGATTGTGGTGACCTTTTGGGTGGCCTTCCAGGCCTCTGCCACAGATTCAAAATCCTCTGCCACGTTTTCAGCAAAGGGCCTGGTGGGTCTTCTGGATGGTCAAGGCAAATGACTGAAGACGCCACTTAGTGTCAATAAAGTGTGCCGTCACACCGAGGTAATTTGAATTGCTTACCGAGGTCCAATGATCCCCAGTCAGAGCAACATATTCGGCTTCCTCCATTAAATTCTCCTTTGCTGTCTTTTCAGTCTCATAAAGCTGCTGGATTCTTTTTGACATTGTCTTTCTGCATGGCAGCTCATTTGTTGTGTCAGACGACGCAATCTGCAGCACCTTTTGCAGCCCTTGATCTTCTACCACCGCAAGTGGTCTACAGTCGACTGCAATCCAGTGAGCCAGAGAGTTTGTTATTTTTTCAGACGTGGACTTACTCATCCTGGCTCTGAAACTACTCATCTGGTCGAGTGTGGGTTGGGTGTGGGTCTTTGTACTCGGACTCGGATTATTAACGTTACCTTCCACACTAGCTGCAACATGTTTTGCCTTAATGTGAAACCGGAGGCTTGACGAGCTGCGGTGATATGCAAATTCTTTTTTGCATAATTTGCACACAACCGTGTTTTTATCCACGAAATTTCCCATCCACGAGGCCAACCAAAGCGGTCTCATCGGCGTCTGCATTCATGTTTCACTTTCATGCACTGTGTTGACTTGGGTTTGTTGTTGTGTGAGACCATGCACGTTCAGTTGGTTCACCGGGATGATCGGTCCGTCTGAAACTCGTCCCGTGAGAAACGTTCCGCGGTGCAAAAATAAGTGCGATTAAAATGCGTTAATTTTTTTAACGCAATATTTTTTCTGTAATTAATTGATCGAAATGAACGCGATAAAGTCCCGGCCCTACTTATAACCTATATATATATATATATATATATATATATATATATAATATTATATATACCTTATGGGCCTTTTATTTATAAGGTATATATTTTACCACTATAGACCATAGTATGTTTAGCATGAATGTTATATGTTTAGCAAAATGTCATGATTCCCAAATCATACCCCATCAACCAAGACAGTTAATAATGGAAAATTATATTATTGAGAATTGGAACACACATTTGATTTAATTTTTAATATATCCATAATGATTTCACGTACTATATTCACATATATAATCTCAGTTAATCAGTTTTTAGAAGTTAAAAATAAGGGACAGAGCCCTCTATGTCTCGTCCGTCAGACTGCAGATGGACTCTTCAGATATCTTCCCAAATCTCGCGAGAGTGTGTTGCTGGGATAGAGAAAAGTCGATAACAAAGTTGATTTTCCCCTCATTGTGTCTCTAAAAAAAGCAATTTTAGTATGAAAATCTTGTACATATTGTGTGTCTTGTGACGATTGGGTCCAAAATTTAGTTCAGTGACCATGGAGCTAAAGAATGGTTCAGAAGCTGTGTTCACGTACACTCTTCCATTGGAATCAATAGACTCCAACTAGCTTCCTGTCTCCTAAAAAGGTGTCCACCTACGTCACGCAGAAACGGGAAGTAAACCGGAGAATGGGACTCTTGCTATTTCCCTCTTGGGTGCAACATTGAGAGCCCTGACGTCACAACATTTGGAGCGACGCCCACTGCACTCTGGTTGGTTGGGGAAATTAAAGGTTGACTCCCACTTCTTATGCCAGGAACGTCAACACCCTGGTCCAGGCTCTTATTTTTGAGCAAAACGCGAAGGAAAATAAAAGCCTGGAGATGGAGACTACTGATTTACTGACTCCACACCTCACAGTATCCTTATCTCATCTTATCAGTTATGCCATCCGTTTATATCGTAGTTGATTATGTTAGGTTCATTCTTTAATAAACATTTGTTATTGATTTTACACCTGGAATGTGACAAATTGGACGGATCCGTCTTAATATTTGTTTTAATATTAAAAAAATAGTAATGCAAAAGTCGGTCTCCTGGTGGCGCTATAAAAGGGCAATGTTGAAAGGGTGGTATTTGTTCCTCAACGTAGTGTGAATGTGTGTGCAAAGTTTCACCGTAATCGGACGCTGCGTTCATGATTTGCAGCATTTTGTTCAAGACGGGCCACTCCTGCAAGCTTTAGATGTGAATCTTAGCCAATCAGGATGGAATATGAAAAATCTAACAGATCCGTCTTGATCACATGACTATAGAGATCATGTGATCACATGACTATAGAGATCATGTGTACCGATTTGCGTGAAATTTGAATAAAATCTGAAGGCTTAATATCCAAAAATGCGCTATAAAAGGCAGGTGTGAGAAATGCAGGGCAAAGGTTTTTCCTTGGCCTCTAGGGAGTGCACAAACAAAGTTCTACACAGATCGGAGCAGTTAAAGGTATAAACACAAATCGGCCTGTTATAGCGCCACCGTGAGGCTGATACAGGGATGTTTCTACAAGGATGCTTCTAAGAGCATCACTGACGTCCATGTTGTTTTGAATTGTTCCGCCACTGTAACGTTAACTTACGTTATGCATCATTACCACGTCCGTCCCTCTCTCTGTCTCTGTCTCTCTCCCCCTCTCTCTCTCTCGCTCTGTCGCTGTCTCTCTCCCCCTCTCTCTCTCTCTCTCTCTCTGTCTCTCTCTCTCTCTATTGAACGCACGCACGCACGCGCACACACACACACACACACACACACACACACACACACACACACACACACACACACACACACACACACACACACACACACACACCCATGCAAGACAACAACCTTGAGCCAAGCACCTCATTTGATAATATTATTCTCCTTATTATACTATAATACTATACTCCTTATTCCTAACCCTAACCCTTTTTTCTACTAAAGGCTAAACAATTAGCTGAACTGTTGAAGAAACCCACGTAACGTTTATTCATAAACATGAAGTCTAGGAATTAAATTCTTACTAGAGCTGATTTTACGGTCAGACCAGTGGCGTACCCACTGTAGAGGCAGGGCAGGCGGTCGCCTGCCCAACTAAGATCTTGCCTCCAGTGGTGTGTTCTGCCGTGGTACGCTGTATACGCCGTTTGGCCTGCAGATTTTTTTCGTCGCCACCGTATACATCCAAAAACTGTTTGAAACGGCGTATCTGATACGTTGATACGCATCTGATACGCTGCACCCAGGAGTGGCTGGGCTAGGGGGCGCAGCAATACAAACAGCAAGAATGTGGTCTGACCGTCTGACTAGTCTAACTCTGAGTTGATGGCTTATCACGTGTGTGGCTATTGTATTGTTCTTGAGGTGATAATTAATGGCTGCTGGCGATGGAATTCACACATTAACTCAACGACCTGCCATTCACTTCATTGAACGGAGGTCACTGAATTGAGTACTTCATTAGTATTCAAATTGCGTGTCATAGCACAGCAAAATCTTGAATCTTCAATACAGTTTGTGTCTTCAATGCCAAGTTAATACTATTCTGTAATAGATACAGGAATGCTCGCTGTTAACACTGCTATTATATCTGATAAGCCTAACCAGCATTTATAATCATTGCACTATTCTATGGTAATAACTTTGCATTGAAAATGCATCTAAGGCTAAAAGCAGCTCCGAAGTGGTTGAGTTACAGGGTGATTAACATTAGAAACGGTAGAAAATCAGTACAAAGCATATTGTAATTGTACTCAGTGTTACTGTGAAACTGGGCCTGAGTGGGCCTGGCCGAGTTTGTGCGGGGCGGAAATTTTTTTTTTTACATTACATTACACATTTTTTTTTACATTAATACATTATATACGCACGCGCATGTGGGAGGGAATAGTTATAGCCACTGATTTTAACAGTTATGTTTCATTGGTGTGCAGTGTGCCCAATATAAGGCACAGTGTTATTATTTCCATTGTCAGCTCAAACGTGACTTTTGTATGCTTTCTAACTTGTTGTTAAATACAACTGTCATTGATTGTTCACAAAAAAGCCTCTGTCCTTCTATTGCCTAATAGAATACTTTAACCTATGTGGGGATATTTGGTTACAACAGAGTAAGACATGAGCTTGTAGATCTGCTATTTTTGTAAATCTTTGAACATATATTTTTAAAGCAAACGTTTTTAACTCAAAACTTTGCTTCTCGGGATCCCTAGAACAAAGTATTTTGAGATGTGGATCCACGGACAAAATAGTTTTGGGGGGTCCTTGACATGAAAAGGTTTAGCAGAAAACGTATAGATCTGCTATTTTTGACAAAGTATAAATCAGGCTTAACTTGGGGACGGGTGTGTTTTTCGTTTCTTTTCGGTTTTTGGTTACTTTATTTCGGTTTTAGGGTTAGGGTTATGTTATTTCATTCTTATATATATTTTTTTTTTGTGCCCCCATTGGCTGCTGCCCCAGGGCACTCGCCCCCTACGGCCTATGGGTAATCCGGCCCTGGTAAGGGTCCATTTGGTTCCATTTGTACACTCTCAGAGTTACAGACCTGTAAGGGTCCATTTGGTTCCATTTGTACACTCTCAGAGTTACAGACCTGTAAGGGTCCATTTGGTTCCAGGTGTGATCTATTTTATTGATTGGTAAATTATAACTCTTATGGTTCAACCTCGGTTATTTGGTCTAATAAAATAAAATACATTGTATAAATAGGTTTTTATACTTATAGAATGAGCAGAAACATCCCTGCAACACTTTGAAATAAACACATGAAGCACCTTGTATGAAATGAAAAGAAAACATTCACAACGAGTAAAGTTTGTACCGAGTGTCACCTGGAACCACTTGAAGGAACACATTGTTTCTACACGGATATGACGGACCCAGTGTGTCACAACTAGAGGTGGGACAAAGTCCCTATGTTGCAAGTCCAAGTCGAGTCTCAAGTCTTTGCTCTCAAGTCCCGAGTCAAGTCCAAGTCAACACAGCCAAGTCCCAAGTCAAGTCCAAGTTCTCAGCTTTTTGTTTCGAGTCCCACACAAGTCCTTAGCATTTTGGTTCGAGTCCCACACAAGTCCTAACCTTTTGTTTCGAGTCCCAAACAAGTCCTAACCTTTTGTTTTGAGTCCCACACAAGTCCTAACCTTTTGTTTCGAGTCCCAAACAAGTCAAAATGTTAATTCAAGATATGTAAAGATTTACATAAATCATGAGCATTTTTCACAATTTGCATTTGTTTTAAAACAAGGGTTCTTCCAGGCCAACAGAACGCAGATACTGTACTTTTAATTTCCTCCTTGAGGACAGGGTTTAAAAGGGCCCTTTTTAATGAATATAATGTAATTTTGTACAATCTGTATGGTAGAGTATGTTACTACAATATAACTTATACAATCAGGGTGGTTGTATTTTGTCTCCCTGCTCTTCTATTGAGACATTTAGATAATGTCGTCTCACCTAGACACAGGATCTGACACAAATTCAGTGTATCCTCTGATCAAGCAGGCAGGCTCTATTATCACAATGGTGAAATTTCAGCACTTTCACTGGAAACCGCGTTCAAATCCGGGGTAGAAGAGGAAATGTATATAGCGCTGAAGTGGTCAATGTATGTTTTGTATTAATAACCAAAATCTACAAAGTAACTGGTACCTAAAGTTTTCAAATAATTGTAGTGGAGTAAAAGTAGGCTAATATCTGCCTCCGATATGTAGTTGAATAGAAGTAGGTAGCTGATATATTGCACTTTTACCTTAGCGCTAGGTATACTCTTGGTTGCTTGTTTTTGCAGAAAATGCACTTAAGACTTCTGGTGATTAGTAGTTTCGTTCCCTACCTATGTTGAATGCACTTACTGTAAGTCGCTTTGGATAAAAGCGTCTGCTAAATGACTGTAATGTAGAAGTAAAAGTACTGAAAATTGCAAATACTTCAGTAAAGTAAAAAATAAGTCAAAATTGTACTTAAGTAAAGTACTTGAGTAAATGTACTTAGTTACTTTCCACCACTGGTTATAGTTTGCAGTTTGCTCTTAGCACGCAGTAATGTTAATGTTAAGTATAGGTCTTGCCTTGCATACTGCTTTTCTCGTCTTGTCTTCCACCTTGTAATCTTTAAAACCGAAAGCTATAACTGCTGGAGTTGACATTTTATTCCACCTGGCTTCAGTTCCAGCAGCGACGGCAGGAGTGAAGCCGGTGTGTTGTTTGTTTGGTAACGTGCAACATGTGGGCCCAGTGTTGCCAAGTATCGGGAGAGAAACAAGCGAACCGACTTCCAAAAACAAGCCAAAGTTTGTCCAAAAGTTAGGGTAAATAAGCAGCTTTGGCAACACTACACTAGGTGTCACTGACGGCCGGGATTTCTGACTAATAACATTATAGTTGATGCTCACTTTTTAAACATTTTTGGCTTGCTTAAGTGACTTGAAAGTGACTTGAAAAGACTTGAATTTTCAAGTCAAGAGGGCTCAAGTCAAGTCAAGTCTCAATAGCGTTCAAGTCAAGTCAAGTCTCAAGTCTTTGGCATTCAAGTCCAAGTCTATTTTTGATTTGGTCAAGCAAGTCTAAAGTCATCAAAATCGGGACTCGAGTCCAAGTCGAATCTCGAGTCTCGAGTCCAAGTCCCCACCTCTGGTCACAACAAAACCAGTCCGCAGCTCTTTCAACCGTGGTATGACGGTGTCGAGCGCCCAAAATAGCCGATCTACAAGCCCACAACGCGTCTCGGATGCAGCGTGTTGTGGGCTTGTAGATCTGCTATTGGCGTCTCCTTCTTCGACACTGAGAAAGGACAACGGCTCAGTGTCGCCCTCCTGTGGTTCATCGTTGCCTCCACACTCTGTGCTTTGAGTCGCATTGTGACGCAAAAAATAATAAAATATGATTCTACTGTTAATTTAATCCATAATGATGATTTAACAGATTATAAAATATTAGTTTAAATATTATTCTACTGTTAATCTAATCCAGAATGATTTAACAGATTATAAAATATTAGTTTAAATATTATTCTACTGTTAATCTAATCCAGAATGATTTAACAGATTATAAAAATAATATTGACACACGTTGAGTTTAAATATTGTACGTTCCATAATGATGAAACAGTATGTTTTGTAGTTAATATAATAATATTTTAATATTATTGTTATAATATAATATAAATATGAAGAGTTCTACAAGTAAATCACTGTTTATTCACATGTTTATGTAGTCTGCAATTGTCCGCTGTCACCACAAGAGGGCAGCAAAGCCTATATTTTGCATATATTGTGCGTAATAATAATAATAATGTAAGAAGTCTGTAGTGATGGTGATGAGTTTCTGTTGAATACCTTTATTATAAATAACTGCATTTATTGATGGTCATTTATATGCACCATTATTATCTGCTATATTAAAAATATAAACGGGCAGCTGAAAATGTACAGGAAAATTGAGAGAGAGGGAAGAAGGGTTGTGGCTTCAAAGAAAAGGTGGGGTTATAGAGGAAGGGGAGGGGATGAACTGTATCACATATTTCGTTTTTGAATGTTAGACCACTAATAGTTGCAGTCATGACAGTCTATTGCCCTCTAATGTACTGTAGTTAATGACCACATTTAGACATGTCTTTCTTTTAACTATTCCATAAATAAATATGATCAAATGGCCAATAATGAACCAAACTAGGCACCACAATTACAACAAGTACAGATCCTGTACAGTTACACGGCACATGTTTAAACCAGTTGAATTAAAGGTAATTCAATGTTTGTTAGTGTCCCCATTCACTGCTGGTTCAAATGGTAGCAGGTCCAGACCTGCTCTGTTGCCCCTGGTGGTTGAAATCTGAAGCGCTCCTGAATGGCTGAGGAGGAAAAGACGGACAGACAGACAGACAGACAGACAGACAGACAGACAGACAGACAGACAGACAGACAGACAGACAGACAGACAGACAGACAGACAGACAGACAGACAGACAGAGCCTCCTGTAGGCAGACTCCCTGGGTCTGGCTACAATGTGCCGCACAGATACAAAACAAACCCATAAAAAAATACAAACATCATGTTATCCACAGCAACATGGTGATAATAATGACTAATACAACATGGTGATACTAATAATACATGTCGTAGTGCAGTGTTGTTCAACCAGCTACCATGGAGGGTCTAACGCAGGGGTCTTCAACAGGGGGTCCGGGACCCCTAGCCACTTCAACCCTAGCATCCCTATTCTGAGGGGAACATTAGCCCAAATACAAGCTCACAACGGCCATTGAATGGATGAGTTGGATTACGATCAGTTGGATTGATAAAATAGCCAATGTGCAAGTTTGTGACTCAATGTGAGCTTGTAGATCAGCTACTTTCTCAATTTTTGTGTTATATCATTATACGGCAAAGTATAAAATAGGGCTGGGGGTTGATCTAATTGATTTAATCAATTAGACAAACAAAAATATTTATAAATGTGTAATCGATATAGAGTAATCGCTTTGAAAATAATGGATAGTTGCAGCCCTAGTTTGAACTGTCTGCTATTGATTGTACTGGAATCTTGTCATTTAAAGTATACTTGATTCATTTAAAGTATACTTGATTCATTTAAAGTATACTCGATTCATTTAAAGTATACTTGATTCATTTAAAGTATACTCGATTCATTTAAAGTATACTCGATTCATTCAAAGTATACTTGATTCATTTAAAGTATACTTGATTCATTTAAAGTATACTCGATTAATTCAAAGTATACTTGATTCATTTAAAGTATACTTGATTCATTTAAAGTATACTCGATTCATTTAAAGTATACTTGATTAATTCAAAGTATACTTGATTCATTTAAAGTATACTTGATTCATTTAAAGTATACTTGATTCATTTAAAGTATACTTGATTCAAAAGCTGCACAATGTGTCCAAAGAATTAGTGACCTTACAAATGCCCATGTTTACTTATTATGTGCTTTTGTTCAAGGAGGTCATATAAAAAAGAATTTGGAACGAAATAAAGCCTGTGAAAAATGGGAGTATATAGTATACAGCAGTGGTTCTCAAACCTTTTCATGTCAAGGACCCCCAAAATGAAATGTATTTGGCTGTGGACCCCCATCTCAAATATTTTGTTCCAGGGACCACCAGAAGCAAAGATTTGAGATACAAATGTTCGCTTAAAAAATATATAAATATTCAAAGGTTTGCAACAGTATGTTTTGTAGTTATAATACAATATAAATATGAAGAGTTCTACAAGTAAATCACTGTTTATTCACATGTTTATGTAGTCTGCAATTGTCCGCTGTCACCACAAGAGGGCAGCAAAGCCTATATTTTTGCATATATTGTGCGTAATAATAATAATAATGTAAGAAGAAATAATGTAATAAATGCAGTATAAATAACTGCATTTATTGATGGTCATTTATATGCACCATTATTATCTGCTATATTAAAAATATAAACGGGCAGCTGAAAATGTACAGGAAAATTGAGAGAGAGGGAAGAAGGGTTGTGGCTACAAAGAAAAGGTGGGGTTATAGAGGAAGGGGGAGGGGATTGTCACGAGGTTAAAGGTTAAAAAAGGTTAAAATTATTGTGTTGCAATATTAACACATTGCTGGGGAGCCCAACGTAGACACAGAATCTAAATGTCTCGATAGAGCAGGGAGACCAAATACAACCACCCCAATTGTATACCTTATATTGTATTAAAATACTCTACTATACATATTGGACCAAATATCATTTTATTCACCATTTTGTTCATTTTATTCACCTGTCACACCGCACTAGGGGGGCAACGGTTAATCAAACAAATCGATTCAAGATAGATGTAGAACGACAATCTTCTCTATTCGTCGTACGAGATCTATTATGGCTTAAATGGTTAACATGTTTGAGGAAGAAAAGTGTGTGTGTGTGCATGGGGGGGGGGGGGGTCTCAGCTTCAGTCAGATGTAAGAAAGAGGGTCTCCAAGGGAAACAAAGTTTGGGAACGCCTGACATAGATCACTATCATAGTTAAAAACAATGTATATCGTTGCTGTGGGGCAGAAACCTCTTATCTCCATACTTGCCATTTTGTAATTTGAATACTGAAAAGTAACAGTTTTGGACATATGAGGTTTATACCCGACAGAAACTATCATATATTTGTGTACCACACAATATGCTTGATACTTACATAGTGTAAACACATCAAATAAACACCTTAAATAAATGACACAAAAGTTGTAAAGTCTAATAAATGACACAAAGGAAAGTCAAGGTCAAAGTTTAGTTTCATTTATTTAAGCAAATTAACATTTACACCACATGGTTTAAAACTAACCTGAAACAGACAAGAGGCTGTTCTTCATCTATTAGATGCTGTTAAAAAAGGCTTCCTAAAAGGTACCCTATGTTATCTTGCTTTTACATAGACATGTCTAAGGACAAAACACACACACACACACACACACACACACACACACACACACACACACACACACACACACACACACACACACACACACACACACACACACACACACACACACACACACACACACACACACACACACACAGTACCTGTGGGCCAGGGCTTAGAGCCAGACAGTTGACCTGGTTTGCATGGCTGGTCCTGGGGGAGGCTGAGTGTGTGGCGCCCCCTGCTGTCTGTCTGGTGTAGTGTTGCTGCCCTTCGGGGCAGGCAGTAGGTTGTATAGTTATCTCCTGAAGGGGCAAAATCACTCCATAAACCACACAACCTACTACCTCACCCCGTACGAACATCACTGAGGGGGCTGACCACAAACACACACACACACACACACACACACACACACACACACACACACACACACACACACACACACACACACACACACACACACACACACACGCGGTTTCCCGTCCCGGGTTTGAGGACGGGATTGTCCAAGTTTCATGTTGGGTCGTCCCGAGTCACGACAAATATCTGTTGAAAAAAACCTAACATGTCCCGGTTTTCAACATCAAGAAGGTTTTTATTTGTCAGAACTCACACAGGTACAAGAAGCCCAGTGCAATGTTGTGAGGTCCACAACAGTACTGTGCTTAAACAATGACAATAGTGATAATAAAAAGAAGATTCAAAAGTATCCATATCCATTCAGCTGCAGACAAACATTATGCTCAGTATGTTGTTGCTGTTGGGTGGAAACCTTGCAAGTCCAAAACTGTTTAAAAGAAAAGGTCAAATTGTGAAAATAGCTGATCTACAAGCTCACAATGTCTCGCAATACGAGGCGTTGTGAGCTTGTAGATCTGCTATTTCCACAACTTTCGTGTGACACTCTTGTATGATGAAAAAAAAGAAAACATAAAAAGTTGAAATATGGAGATGTCTGCCCAACAACAACCATATGCTAGAACAGTTTATATATATATATATATATATATATATATATATATATATATATATATATATATATATATTATATAATAATCTACAACAACCATATGCTAGAACAGTTTTTAGTTTTTTGGAAATGATTTAAGTGATTAACGGTCCCAGTTTGGCTTTTTGAAAATACAGTATGGTCACCCTACCATAAACACATTTCAGACTATGATGAAAATAGTCTACAATATATAATATATATATCGTCAGTGTCCAGCCGGGACCAGCTAACTCCTTTTTCAGTTTTTTTTTTTTTTTTCATAAATCAACGCTATTGAACTTTTTTTTTAATAATAACATATGAAAAGTATTAAAAAGCGCCTCTGACGAAAACTCCTAACTCCATTGGACCCTCAAACTGTCCGTCAAAAACTCCCCCCTCCTCTCAGGCTCTCGAGAAGCTCTGCTCTGTATGAGGCAGACAGGGAGAAGATTTTTCAATGCTTTTGGGAGAACATAAACTGGGAAGAGAAGAGAATGTATGTGCAAGGTTTGATAGATGTCACCCCAGTAAAGAGGAGAAGGGTGTCTTCACAAAGGTCATCTGCTCGTGTTTTCTTTTTAAATGTTAATGGACAGAGAATGAGTGTGTGCAGGAGTTTGTTTCAAACATCTCCAAGAGCTCAAGGAGATCATGCCAAAAGACTTTCACAGCTTTTATGACAATCTAAAGCACTAAGAAAGACCCACCACACACACGCAACACACAACACACAACAGTGTGATAATAAAATGTTGATAGGTATATGATAGGTAAATTCAACTGTGGTTGTTATTGTTAGTGCAGTAGGCTACAGATTTGATAGGCTAAAGATTCTATTTTTCATGAATGTATTTTGTATTTATATGCCATTTTTTTATTGTTGGTGTGCCATGATCGCTTTTGTTAAATACATGATTGAGTATTGAGGCAGAATTGTTTGTTGCACTCAACTATAGAAGAACAACAGTGGTAACAGTTAGATCCATGGTTGTTTACAATGCATGTTAAAATAAAAGTTGTTTAAGTACAGAATTCAGCTTGATCTATAGTATATGAGGATGGCGCTCACCATAAATAGCTGATCTCCAAGCTCACAATGCGTTGTGATGTGTTGTGAGCTTTGAGATCCATTGCCAGCTGTTCTTATCAATGACGGACAAAACCTCCTAACTCCACTTGCACTGGATTTGGGTAAAGTGGTGATAATATAATGACACATGCAAGTATCTGATAATATATAAAGTCACAATACCAAGTTTGATGAGGCAGTATTGCTTTGTTTTAAAAATATAAGGTTTTCTTCATTTTCTGAAAAATTGATATTTTGTTTTTCATTTCCTGAACAATTACCATTTTGGATTTAGCTGGTTCCGGCCGGACAGCAGAGATATAATAGTCTATAAGTCTATTAATAATATAATAATAATAATAATAATAATAGTCTAATAATCTGCAAGGTCTGGGATCTGCTTTTCTTTGGTGACTGCGCACCATAAACATCATGGTCATTGTGGTCAGGTCATAGAACAAGACGAGTAGCTCATCTTTAATGTCTCTAGTGTTAGTTTGAGGTATGACATTTATTTGACATTTATATTACATTTATATTTATATTACTGTCTCTAGTGTAAGATTAGTTTGAGGTATGACATTTATATTACATTTATATTGCATTTATATTTATATTACTGTCTCTAGTGTAAAATTAGTTTGAGGTATGACATTTATATTACATTTATATTACCGTCTCTAGTGTAAGATTAGTTTGAGGTATGACATTTATATTACATTTATATTACATTTATATTTATATTACTGTCTCTAGTGTAAGATTAGTTTGAGGTATGACATTTATATTACATTTATATTACATTTATATTTATATTACTGTCTCTAGTGTAAGATTAGTTTGAGGTATGACATTTATATTACATTTATATTACTGTCTCTAGTGTAAGATTAGTTTGAGGTATGACATTTATATTACATTTATACTACATTTATATTTATATTACTGTCTCTAGTGTAAGATTAGTTTGAGGTATGAAATTTATATGACATTTATATTAACATTTATATTACATAATATATATTTATATTACTGTCTCTAGTATAAGATTAGTTTGAGGTATTACATTTATATTACATTTATATTACATTTATATTTCTATTACTGTCTCTAGTGTAAGATTAGTTTGAGGTATTACATTTATATTACATTTATATTACATTTATATTTCTATTACTGTCTCTAGTGTAAGATTAGTTTTAGGTTTGACATTTATATTGTGGTTGGACCTTAAAGGACGACCACTTGTCCAAATAACAAAACAATAACAGAAAAAGAGCAGATCTAGCGCCGTGTTTCGAGCTTGTAGATCTGCTACTTTTGATACTTTTGTGTGACGCTGTAGTATGATCAAGTTAATTAATTAAATTAATAAATAAAAAGTTAGAATGTGGAGATAAGAGGTTTCTGCCCGACAACAACAAAATACATAATGATAAGAAACGTCCTGTCAGACAGACAAACAAAGCAGTCCTACCTGTATTACATATAAATACATATAAATACATATAAATACATATAAATACATATAAATACATATAAATACATAATGATAAGAAACGTCCTGTCAGACAGACAAACAAAGCAGTCCTACCTGTATTACATATAAATACATATAAATACATAATGATAAGAAACGTCCAGTCAGACAGACAAACAAAGCAGTCCTACCTGTATTAGTCAACATGAACTATAGCGTCTCAACAACCGTGTGACCTTCTCAACAAACGCTCCACATCCCAGGTGAGTCCCGGCCGGAGAAGAAGCGGGCGTACGTGACGACATTACAGCCACTTCAGGAAAGACAGTAAGTTGTATAGTTATGTGACAGGAAGGGCAGGACCCTAAAACTATACAACCTACTACCTCACCCTAAAGGACAGTGTTTTTGAACCGGGGAACGTCCTCTCCCTCCAACGCTGCACGGCGCTCCGCTCCGCTAGACCACACACCTCAGTGAACACAAAACAATAGTTATGCCTCCTCACAGGGAACACACACACACACACACACACACACGCACGCACACACGCACACACACACACACACACACACACACACACACACACACACACACACACACACACACACACACACACACACACACACACACACACACACACAGCAAAATGTCAAATCAAACAGTGAACAATAAAACAATTTACAGCAACAAGAACAACACACAACAACAGTATCAGTGAGTATAAAGGAGATGCACCGAAATTCTGCTTTTAGGAGGTTAACTCTTTGACTGCCAGAGTATTTTCATAAAGTACTCCCCCAGTGCCAGCGATTTTCGTGTTTTTTTGTTTTGTTATTTTGTTATTTAATTTTCATATAGTTTGTCTAGCTGGGGTTTTGAACACATACGATGGTTCCACCAGCAGAGAGCAGCAAATAGACACCTTGATCAGATTCTCAGATCGGCCAAAATTACGATGTGATACACGACGGCGATGACTATTCGTCACCCAGACTATAGATTATAGA
Source organism: Gymnoscopelus braueri (assembly GCF_963280865.1). Classification (NCBI taxonomy): domain Eukaryota; kingdom Metazoa; phylum Chordata; class Actinopteri; order Myctophiformes; family Myctophidae; genus Gymnoscopelus; species Gymnoscopelus braueri. The sequence goes on along the minus strand of NW_027660482.1, from coordinate 47,612 downwards.
AGTGGAGCTCTCCGTTCGTTTTTTATACCATGTGAAAAACCGTGTGTTTCCCTATTCTGGCCGAAAATGACCGTGGGAAAAAATGAAAACCGGAAACGGAATCTGCGTCATAAAACCGGATGCAGGTGTGGGGTGAAGTAAGTGGAACTCGAAACCTAGAATAAAAAATAAGCAGAATAGCGCGATCAGAGATTAAACAATGAACGCGCGTCCAACGCGTCTAACGCGTCGACGGCCAACTGGACAAACTAGCAATTGATGCGTTATCGAGTCAACCGCAGTCAAAGAGTTAAAAAGGCCTTTCTATAAAAATGGGTCTTTAATTTACATTTAAAAATGGCAATGGAATTAGCAACCCTGAGGTCCAACGGGAGGCTGTTCCAGAGTCTAGGGGCCCTGACGGCAAAGGCCCGACCCTTGGTCACCAGCCTAGACGTAGGGACGTCTAGTAGGGCCGTGTCAGAGGACCTTACGCGGACAGGCACATGGGGATCAAGCAGGTCAGCTAGATATTGTGGTGCCAGGCCATTAAGAGCTTTAAAAGTTAACAATACAATCTTAAAATCTATTCAAAAAGTTACTGGCAGCCAGTGCAGTGCAAACTAGGGGTTCTCAAAGATTTTTTTGGCCCTAAACCTCATCTGAAAATGTTTTGTGCCAGGGAGCCCCGTACCACATTTGTGTTGTTAAAATGTTTCAAAACTTTTCCAAATATGGCACATTTTATTTCACATTTTATTTCACTTTTTTAATAGCAAATCCTACAAGCTTGTAGATCGGCTATTTTCAAAAAGCCGATGTATACAATATATACTGTTGGTTTAAAGTGCTCATGTGGCCTATAGTCGCTTCTTTTGGGCTTGTTTTCCTAGACCTAACGGTTGCTTATTTCTCTCACAAAATCTGGCAACACTGACCGTGTCCTGAACAAGATACGATGCCAGCGTCACAGAGCTCAGCACTGCAGCTCTAAGGGAATTTAAATACGTCCCACAAAGTGCCTGTGTCCCAAACAAATGAAATGACCGAGGTGTTTGCATAGCCAAAACGTGCCCTCGTCAATACACGAGGAGCACTGGTGAAATGCAAAATAAGAACAGGGTAAGAGGAAGGAATATAAGGCCATATGTCTCTATACTTTAAAGGTGCAGGTCGTGTTTTTCCAGCAGTAATTAACGTGAAATGAATGTGAAAAGATTTAATAATGTTAGGGGTGTAACGGTACAGTAGTTGTATCGATGTATCGATTTTGAATTCCAGCGATACGACTACATCGATATGTAAACAGAAACACATCGTCTTGTGTGACTGAGAAGAATCCTGCACTATCCACACATTTCACACAGATTGATTGTTTTTGCTAAATAATTTACTGTATCGTTTTTAAATCATTGAATCGTATATCGTATCACCATGAATGAACGAATAACGTCCATGTATCATATCGTCAACCATTCACGTCATTACAATAACATTATGTTTCCTATCCCTCATCACCAAAGACAACCTCCTCTTCATGCCCTGTGTTCTTTATTATGTTATGTTATATATATGTTATATATATGTTATATATATGTTATATATATATGTTATATATGTTATATATATGTTATATATATATATGTTATATATATGTTATATATATATATATATATGTTATATATATGTTATATATATGTTATATATATGTTATATATATATGTTATATATATGTTATATATATGTTATATATATATGTTATATATATGTTATATATATGTTATATATATATGTTATATATATGTTATATATATATATGTTATATATATATATGTTATATATATGTTATATGTTATATTATGCTACTTTTACTGGAATAAGAAACTTCTTCCTCTACGGTCTTTAAAGGGGAATTTCGCCCGACGGTTTTCTTACCTTTTCTAGGATGTTATGATATCCCTAGGACGAGAGGGACAGTAGAAAAAAAACATAATTCCATAACGAGTCAACCGCAGCTAAAAACCAGAGTGTCTAGGCTGTGTGCTAGATCGCCTATTTTAATGGCTTTTAATTTATTTATTTTTGTGAGATCTGAAGTTTTTATCAATGGAAACCCTCCATAGAGTTTATGTCAGAATCTCCTTAAGTCTCGCAAGACGAGATTCAACACGTGACGTCATCCACAAAACGTGATGTAGATCTAGCACACACGGCCTATACGCTTTTTAGCTGCGGTTGACTCGTTGGAGTCAATGGAATTATGAATGACTACTGTACCTGAAATTCCCCCTTTAACATGTAGCTGTGTGCGGTGTGGAAAGGGGATGAGCTGGAAGCTCCTGGTTCACATGTGCGTCGCAGAGCCTCCACAGCTGCTGCCTGTGTTAATGTTCCTCACCTGCTCCATAACACACAGCCAGGAGAGGCCAGGGGAACGCTGGCCCATGGCCTCTCTCTCTCCTCAGCCAGGCCAAGGGGAACGCTGGCCCATGCCTCTCTCCTCAGCCAGGCCAAGGGGAACGCTGGCCCATCGCCTCTCTCTCTCCTCAGCCAGGCCAAGGGGAACGCTGGCCTCTAGCCTCTCTCTCTCCTCTCTCTTCCAGCACCGTTTCAGCAGCCTGTCAAGGTATAGC